>NC_053025.1:520964554-521113592 GCF_003073215.2 Triticum urartu
CAAATTCTTTTCACCATGAAACCCTGGAGAGAAGATGACATGACTTCTTCCATTTATTTAAATGACAAGGGGTGTTGAAAATATTTGAATTTCATTTGGAAAATATTTCCAATTCTGAAACTTTAGTCAACTCAATGATTTTCACGAGAGGAGATAAAATGACTTCTTCAAATTATATGAAATATGAGTTGGGAGTTTCAAAGGATCAAATTCAAAGTCTTTTTGGAATTATTTTTCAATTTGGAGTTATTTGGATTTTATTCAAATCATTTTTCTCCAAAAATAAGATACATGGAAAGTAGGGTAACATGAGTCCCTACAACAGAAAATTGGAGAGAAATAAATTTGATTTCATTTTGGTATTTTTAAAATGATTTTTGTTGGATCTTATTAGAGCAGGAGCACTGTTAGAATTATTAGAATTTGCGTGTATTTTATTTAATGCCAGAAAAATGTTCATGTCGTAGAAAATCTTTTTCTAAATTTTTTGATATATTATATGCCTATATAATATTTTTAGTTATTTTGTTTTTATTATTTTACTAGCAAACATGCCCGTGAGTTGCAACGGGAGAAGAAAATTTATCATAAACCCCAATAAGTATTGCTCAGGACTGTTTTTGCGGCTTGCCCTTCTTCCCACCTAAGCTGATGGTGCATGTGATAAATTTATGTGAATCAATGTAGGTGGCTCACCATCAAAGGTAGGGACCACATGGATGTTAACGTCGCAGATCAAATGGTCTCGAACATCTCATCCATCGAAGGCATTTCCTCAGTCGGCGTCTATGTCCCATTGAGCAACCGCGTCTCCCTCGACATTACCCGACATGTCGTGACCGGCCGCCACGGGAGGAGCATCCGTCGGCGGGCTTGATAGCTTGTATGATGACTGGCGCATCATCCACGCGAGCAGCCTGCATTACAATAGGTGCAATGGCACGTGCAACGCGGCATTGCGCTCTTTGGTGTGTCGCTTAAACTGCGTGAATGACGACTTCTGCTATCTTGCGCTTGCCATTGCGGTGGTGGTGTTTGGTTGGCGTCATGTCGTCATGGGCTGCGGAATGGGCTTGGACTCTTTTAGAATTTTGTTTTTATTTAATCTACTGTTTTAGAGTTTGTTTTTTATTTTATTACCGGATAGCAGATTAAGTTTGTATGGATTGAGCAATTACGATGTGAATGTATGTGCTAGCACAATTTTTTTTATATTACCAAGCAGTGTGGTTAGCTGGTTAGTTCACTCAAAAAAATCCACACACACATACACCGGATGACAAGATTCACAGAGATTTCACATGGTGGTGCAGTGAAAAAATGTGAGGTGGAGACGTAGAGTAGTGCTGGTGGCTGATCAGTCAGAATTTCTGTTGGCTGATCGACGCCTGGCTTTGCCCGCAGCTGGTCTCAACTGCAGTCAGATCAAAATAAAAAGAAATCCAGCCCAGCCGACCAAACCGCCAAGGCCCAGCGAGGCTGCCAGGCATCCTGACGCCAACCCCAGCCACACACGCACCGAAGCACGCACCCGAGCTCTTAACCGGCGCCTTCAGCGCCGGTTTCGCGTTCTGGCGCTCGCAGCGTCGCGCTACCGGGCCAGCCCAGGTCAGCTTCGTCCACGACACGAAAAAAGTGAACATGAAGAAAAAGTGCAAAAGTTGGGTATCGAACTCAGGACCGCAAGTATTTTTCTCCACCAACGCGACAACCAGTATACCAACGACGTTCTTTTGTTCTCTAACTTGGAAAACGTTCTACTTAACCACTTTTATTGAAACATTAACGTAAATCTGAAAATTAGTTGAAAATTTCATTGATTTGAAAAACAAGTTCATCGACTTTAAAAACTAGTTCACTTTTTTTTAAAAGTTCACAAAATTTTAGAAAGTTTCATCATTTTGAAAAAAGATTCATCGGTTTTGAAAAAAAGTTCATCGAATTTGAAAAAAGTTCATCAGATTTGAAAAAAAATCATCGTTTTGAAAAAAAAGTTCATCGAATTTGAAAAAATAGTTCATCGAATTTGAAAAATGTTCATCAATTTTGAAAAAAGTTCATCAAATTTGGAAAAAGTTCATCGAGAATGAAAAAAGTTCATCGGATTTGAAAAAAGTTCATCAATTTGAAAAAACAGTTCACCGAATTTGAAAAAAGTTCATCAAAAATGAAAAAAGTTCATCGGATTTGAAAAAATTTCATTGATTTGAAAAAACAATTCATCGAATTTGAAAAAAGTTCACCGATTTTGATTAAAGTTTGTTCAATTTGAAAAAAAGTTCACGAATTTGATGAAAAGTTTGCACGTTTAAGGAAAGAAAAAAAGGAAATTAAATAAGAAAAAGGAAAAAGGAACATGAAAAAAACATCCAGAAACTGACCAGCGAACAACCTAGATAAACATTAAAAGGGAGGAAAGAAGTTTATTTGCACAAGGGTATCGTTATCCTTGTGGTGAGTGCGTTGCACTGTCAGTCCAGTGATCCTGTGTTCGAACCCCGCCTCGCACACGGTAATTTTTTGATTTGATGATATTATTCAGAAACGGGCCGGCCCAGGGCAGCGAGGGGGTGTGCGCCCGTTTGCTCAAATGCCTGTAATGGGCGCAACGGGCGCCGTTTAGGAAATGCCCGCACCCAGCCACACACGCACGCGAGGGGATAAGCCCCAGGCCGCTCCTCTCCAACCTGTGGCCGAGATCTCACTGCTTGCCTTCCTCGATTCCCCTCTCCTCTCTCCTCTCGCTTGCAAGCCCCCTGTCGTCCAGCTCTCCCTTCCCCAGCGCCCCCTCTTTCTACACCTGCAAGCGTGCTCCGCCTCCCCGCTCGTTGGGCTCTCTCCCTCTCCAGCTCGACCTCGCCTACAAGCCGAGCGCCTTGGGCTGCAGCTTGTCGGCCATGCTCTCCGACTGTTGTGCTTTCCCTCCCGGCCAGCAGCCGGGTCTCCATCTCCGGCCCCGACGCACACGACCACGCGCGAGCTGGAGTAGTAGGGAGGTTGGGCTGTGATATTCGAATCCGCCGCCCTCCTGCCTCGCCTGCCGACGGGAGGAGGACGCCGGAGAGGAGCGCCCGTTCGTCCGCCGCGTGGGCCACGCAGCTGCCTCGGCCCAGCTCGGTCTCGAAGCCGTCGCCGACCATCTCTCTGCCCTGCTCGAGTGGAGGTTCTCCAGTTCCGCGCTGGGAGAAACCAGGCATGGAGGCGGGCGAGGCCGGGCATGGAGGCGGATGAGGGCGCGGCCGGCGGTGGCGCGAGCGGAGCTGGGCGGGGGCGGGCCAATGGAACGCTAGCAAGGCGGCGGGCGCACACGTTGCCGGCAAAGGACATGCAGGGCGATGGTGGCGCGGGCAAGGCCGGGCAGGGCAACGGCGGCGGCCTCGCACTGGAGCGAGGAATTGTACCAGCGAGAGAATTTTTTTACTTGTTTCCTGTAGTACTGCGGGTTGATTTCAGCAAACCGCAGGGGCTTTTTAAAAAAAAAGCGTGATGGACGACCAGAAACCGTAGCTGCTTTATTATTATTAGGGAAGAGTTCTCTGAAAAAAATGTGTTTAAAAAAAAGTTTCCCTCCGTCGAACTGGGCCGGCCCAGCTAGCTAGCCAGGCTGCGGCCCAGCCCAGCGCCGCGCCCCGCTCGTCCCCGAGCTCGGGCGGACTCCCGCACTCGCACGCCGGATGCCGCCGCCGTCCTGCACCAGGACCCCGCCGCCGCCTCGACCTCGCCCCCTTCTCCAAGTCCTCCTCCCCTCCCCTATAAAACCCGAGGCCCCGGGCCCCGTTCCTCTCCTCCTCGCCGCATCGCCGCCTCCCGCATCCTGTCAACGCCGCGCCGCTGCTCGCCGGTGCCGCCACCCGCTGCATCGCCTGCGCCACCGCCTGCTAGCGCCGCCGCGCCGCTGCCTGCCGCGCCACGCCGCACCCCGCCGCCTGCCGTCGCCTGCTGCCTCGCCGGCCGCTGCCGC
Source organism: Triticum urartu (assembly GCF_003073215.2). NCBI lineage: Eukaryota > Viridiplantae > Streptophyta > Magnoliopsida > Poales > Poaceae > Triticum > Triticum urartu. The sequence continues at coordinate 520,968,516 of NC_053025.1, forward strand.
CGTCCCGACGCCCGCGCCGGAGTTCGCCGCCGGCTGGATCCGCCCCGCTGCCGGGTTTTCGCCGTAGACCACTGCCGAACCGGTACAAACCGCTGAACCGCCCGGTTTTCCATTTTTTATTAGTTTAGGTTTTCTCTTTTAAAACCGATCGGTTTTTCTTTTAGTCTAGATTATCTAACGAACGTTCGTTGTTTAGATTTCTGTAGCGAGCGTTTGCTCGATAGATTTTTCCTTTTTTTCTTATTAATTTCGTCTAGGGACCTATTCGTGATAATTTTCTTCATAGATTAGTCCCTATACTTCAATCTATCATTACTTTTTACTCGTTAGTCCAAATCCAACGAAACTAACGCCCACTTCTTCGTTATGATCTCCTCTATCCAGTAATCCAACTCAAACATATTTTTGAAAAGTTTAAAATTTGAATTAGATCAGATTTGAATTCAAACTTCGTTTGATCATAACTTGAGTTTCGTAGCTCCGTTTGAGTTGATTCTTTTTGCAAATCGAAGCTCTTGACCTAAACTTTCTGATAAGGAAAAATTCACATAATTTTGGTACTGTTAGAAATTGTTTTATGTTACAAGAGTTATTTGCTTGGTTTTGATGTTTTCCGAATCGTCTTCTTCGTTCTTTCTGATCTTTTGAGTGATTGCTTATGTGTGGTTACTATTGCTTGCTTACGATAGATTGACCGGAGTGTGACGAGTAGAACTATCAAGAGTTTTTGAGTGTGAAGCATCTTCATCAACATTGCAGGCAAGTTCACACTTTGATCATATCCCCTTTCATACCCAGTTTTATGCATTAGTTTCACCCTCAAACATTGCATGAGTAGGATTGATAACATGTGGGTATTGGGAAGTAGTTGATGAGGTAGGAACCTATTGCCCTGCATTCAAACCTTGGGAGTTACTTTTACGTTATGTTTACATTGCCATGCTATGCTCGTAGATGTGGATTGGATTTTGAGGGTATTCATGACAGATGTGAGATTTGTTAATTAATGGTTTACTTAAGGTGAAAACTTAAACACACATCTGGGTGGATTGAGGCACCTGGTTATTCTAGGATTGCCTGTCTAGGCACCTGGGTAGACCAGGATTGCCTGTTTTTTTATGGACCGCCACCCAGGCTCAAAGGGATCATGAGATTTTTCATACTAGAAACTTCCGTGTGCAGCCACAAGCTATTATGGGCTCTAGCATAGTTGATTAAGTCGTGCGAACTCTTACAGGGTAGACTAGTAGATGTAGGGGAAAGTAGGTGTAACGGTCTACCCATCGTAAGGTGCTAGCGCTTCTAAAAGACTATGTCTCGGTCATCCGTTTCTCAAACACCATGTAGTGCGAGAAATCTAACGGAGGCGATCGATTCTTGTGGGGAAAAGTGCGCAAACCTCTGCAGAGTGTATAAACTAATCATGATTAGTCGTGTCCCCGGTTATGGACAACTTGAGTATCTAGTACCTGGATTATCATGTGAATCTCATCATGTTACTTTAATTAATATTGTTGGGTTTTAATGATGTTACTTAATTGGGATTGAGAATGCTGTCAACCATTCTCAATGTTTAACAACCACCATGATAGTTAAATAAAAATTATTCCTTTGTAGTAGGGAAAAATTGGCTTTTCGCAAAAACCTTATAACCATAGAGCTTTTCCACCAGCCATATATGCATGTAGTGATAGTCATTGTTCATTAGTTCTCTCTATGGTGTGAATTTGACAGTACATTCAATGTACTGACCCTTTGTGGCTGCAACGTCTCATGTTGCAGGATTATCTTACGACGAGTAAGTGATACGTTAGGGTTACGATTTCTACACTCAACTTTGCCGTTGGTGTTGATGGGAATCCACAACCTTGTTACTTCCGCTATTTCTGATTGAGGTAATAGTATTTACATTACTTTTACATGTGATTTACCTCTGTTGTAAATCCTCAAGTACTGTGTGTGTCAGCATACCGATCCAGGGATGACACTTAAGCAAAGAGACTTGATCCATTCGGGTCGAGTCACTACAAGGGGACACAAGAGACTCTTTGTTATTTGGTTGCAGGGTTGCTTGAGAGAGAACATCTTCATTCTACGCCTCCTACGGATTGATAAACCTTAGGTCATCCACTTGAGGGAAATTTTCTTCTGTCCTACAAACCTCTGCACTTGGAGGCCCAACAACGTCTACAAGAAGAAGGTTGTGTAGTAGACATCAAGCTCTTTTCTGGCACCGTTGCCGGGGAGGTTAGCACTTGAAGGTATATCTTTAGATCTTGCAATCGAGTCTTTTAGTTTCTTGTTTTATCACTAGTTTAGTTTATAAAATAAAACTATAAAAAAATGGAATTGAGTTTGTCTCGTACGCTTCACCTTTTTAATATCTTTCGTGAGTATGATGGAAAGGATAATTGTGCTCAAGTGCTAGAAGAAGAAATCTATAAAATGTTTGGCACTAAATATTTGAATGATGAGCATGATTGCAATGTTGTTAGTGTGAATTCCTTGAATATCCATGATGCTAATGATATGCAAAGCCACAAGCTTGGGGAAGCTATGTTTGATGAAGATGATATTTTTTGTCCCCCAAGTTTCGATGAGAAAATTTATTATGAAAGCATGCCCCCTATCTATGATGATTATTGTGATGACACATATGCTTTAAAGAATAATGATAACCATGAAACTTGTCATCTTGATCTTAATTTTCAATCACATGATAGTTATTTTGTTGAGTTTGCTCCCACTACTATTCATGAGAAGAATTTTGCTTATGTGGAGAGTAGTAAATTTTGCATGCTTGTAGATCATGAAAATAATGCTTTAGGTGCTGGTTATATTGTTGAATTCATTCATGATTATATTGAAAATTATTATGAGGGAGGAATATATGCTTGTAGGAATTGCAATAATATCAAGTTTCCTCTCCATGTGCTTAAAATTTTGAAGTTATGCTTGTCTTACCTTCCTATGCAAGTTGATTCTTGTCCCCATAAGTTGTTTGCTCACAAAATCCCTATGCATAGGAAGTATGTTAGACTTAAATGTGCTAGTCATATTCTTCACGATGCTCTCTTTATGTTACAATTCTTATCCTTTATGTGAGCATCATTGAAATCATCATGCCTAGCTAGGGGCGTTAAACGATAGCGCTTGTTGGGAGGCAACCCAACTTTATTTTTGTTCCTTGCTTTTTGTTCCTTTTTAGTAATAAATAATTCATCTAGCCTCTGTTTAGATGTGGTTTTATTCTTTTATTTAGTGTTTGTGCCAAGTAGAACCGTTGGGAAGACTTGGGGAAAGTCTTTGCGATCATGCTGTAAAAAACAGAAACTTTAGCGCTCACGAGAATTGCTGCCATTTTTATTTGGAGAGTGCTATTTAGTTAATTATTATTTAAGATGATTAATAGATAAATTACTCAGGTCCATCAATTTATTTGAGAATTTTATGAGTTCCAGAAGTATACGTTTGATCCAGATTACTACATACTGTTCTGTTTTTGATAGATTCTGTTTTTCATGTGTTGTTTACTTATTTTGATGAATCTATGGCTAGTAAAATAGTTTATAAACCATAGATAAGTTGGAATATAGTAGGTTTAAAACCAATATAAATAAATAATGAGTTCATTACAGTATCTTGAAGTGGTCTTTTGTTTCCTTTCGCTAACGGAGCTTACGAGTTTTCTGTTAAGTTTTGTGTTGTGAAGTTTTCATGTTTTGGGTAAAGATTCGATGGACTATGGAACAAGGAGTGGTAAGAGACTAAGCTTGGGGATTCCCAAAGAACCCCAAGGAAATATTCAAGGACAACCAAGAGCCTGAGCTTGGGGATGCCCCGGAAGGCATCCCCTCCTTCGTCTTCATTCATCGGCAACTTTACTTGGAGCTATATTTTTATTCGCCACATGATATGTGTTTTGCTTGGAGCATAAATTTATTTTGTTAGGATTTGCTTTCTGTTATTTAGAATAATGTTTTGCATCTTTTATTTCAATAGAAGTGGCATTGATAGCCTTTACTATGCCTATGTTACAAGTATACATGTTGCTGTTTGAAAACAGAAAGTTTACCGCTGTTGCAATAATTCCCTAGAAAAGTGAGAATGTAATAAGATGTTTAAACCTTTTGCATATTAAGATCTGATAAATTTACTACAGTGGGAATTTTATTTCATAATTTTTGGAGCTAGGGAAGTATGGATGTTGCAGCATTCTTTACAGACTATCATGTTTAGGCAGATTGCTGCTATGTTTGCATTGTTTGCATATGTCTGCTTCTTTAATGATTCTATTTGAGGATAGGACTATTAAATATGCAGAGGAATTTAGTACGCAATGTTTAATAATAATTTTAGTGATTTGCTACAGTAGAGTATGATAAGGTTTTGGCAATGGTTTATACTAACTTATCTCACGAGTCCTTGTTGAGTTTTGTGTGGATGAAGTTTTGAGATTTAGGGAGACCGGGATATGAGAGGAATTAAGGAGACACAAAAGCTCGAGCTTGGGGATGCCCAAGGCACCCCAAGATAATATTTCAAGAAGTCTCAAGCATCTAAGCTTGGGGATGCCCCGGTTGGCATCCCACCTTTCTTCTTCAACAATTATCGGTTAGTATCGGTTGATCCTAAGTTTTTGCTTCTTCACATGATGTTTGCTATTCTTAGATGTCATTTTATTTTGCTTTGCTTGCTTTTTGAATAGAGTACGAAGATCTGAAATTATTAAATATTAGAGAGTCTTCACATAGTTGCATAATTATTCGACTACTCATTGATCTTCACTTATATCTTTCGGAGTAGTTTGTCATTTGCCGTAGTGCTTCACTTATATCTTTTAGAGCATGGTGGTAGTTTTATTTTGAATAAATAGATGAACTCTCATGCTTCACTTATATTATTTTGAGAGTCTTAAATAGCATGGTAATTTGCTTAAAATCCTAATATGCTAGGTATTCAAGAATAATAAAATTCTCTTATGAGTGTGTTGAATACTATGAGAAGTTTGATACTTGATAATTGTTTTGAGATATGGAGATGGTGATATTAGAGTCATGCTAGTTGAGTAGTTGTGAATTTGAGAAATACTTGTGTTGAAGTATGTGATTCCCGTAGCATGCACGTATGGTGAACCGTTATGTAACGAAGTCAGAGCATGAGGTGTTTATTGATTGTCTTCCTTATGAGTGGCGGTCGGGGACGAGCGATGGTTTTTTCCTACCAATCTATCCCCTAGGAGCATGCACGTAGTACTTTGTTTCGATGACTAATAGATTTTTGCAATAAGTACGTGAGTTCTTTATGACTAATGTTGAGTCCATGGATTATACACACTCTCACCCTTCCACCTTTGCTAGCCTCTCTAGTACCGCGCAACTTTCGCCGGTAGCATACACCCACCATATACCTTCCTCAAAACAGCCACCATACCTACCTATTATGACATTTCCATAGTCATTCCGAGATATATTGCCTTGCAACTTTCCACCATCCAGTTTATCATGACACATTCATCATTGTCATATTGCTTAGCATGATCATGTAGTTGACATTGTATTTGTGGCAAAGCCACCGTTCATAATTCTTTCATACTTGTCACTCTTGATTCATTGCATATCCCCGTACACCGCCGGAGGCATTCATATAGAGTCATACTTTGTTCTAGTATCGAGTTGTAATCATTGAGTTGTAAATAAATAGAAGTGTGATGGTCATCATTCAATAGAGCATTGTCCCAAAAAAGGCCAAAAAAATAAAGGCCAAATAAAAAAGGGAGGCCAAATAAAAAAGGGAAGGCCAAATAAAAAAAATAAAAAATAAAAGGGACAATGCTACTATCCTTTTACCACACTTGTGCTTCAAAGTAGCACCATGATCTTCATGATAGAGAGTCTCCTATGTTGTCACTTTCATATACTAGTGGGAATCTTTCATTATAGATAGAACTTGGCTTGTATATTCCAATGATGGGCTTCCTCAAAATGCCCTAGGTCTTCATGAGCAAGCGAATTGGATGCACACCCACTAGTTTCTTTTGTTGAGCTTTCATACATTTATAGCTCTAGTGCATCTGTTGCATGGCAATCCCTACTCACTCACATTGATATCTATTGATGGGCATCTTCATAGCCCGTTGATACGCCTAGTTGATGTGAGACTATCTTCTCCTTTTTGTCTTCTCCGCAACCACCATTCTATTCCACCTATAGTGCTATGTCCATGGCTCACGCTCATGTATTGCGTGAAGATTGAAAAAGTTTGAGAACATCAAAAGTATGAAACAATTGCTTGGCTTGTCATCGGGGTTGTGCATGATTTAAATATGTTGTGTGGTGAAGATGGAGCATAGCCAGACTATATGATTTTGTAGGGATAGCTTTCTTTGGTCATGTTATTTTGAGAAGACATGATTGCTCAGTTAGTATGCTTGAAGTATTATTATTTCTATGTCAATATGAACTTTTGTCTTGAATCTTATGGATCTGAATATTCATGCCACAAGTAAGAAGAATTACATGGAAATCATGCTAACTAGCATTCCACATCAAAATTTATCTTTTTTATCATTTACCTACTCAAGGACGACCAGGAATTAAGCTTGGGGATGATTGATACGTCTCCAACGTATCTATAATTTTTGATTGCTCCATGCTATATTATCTACTATTTTGGGCATTATTGGGCTTTATTATCCACTTTTATATTATTTTTGGGACTAACCTATTAACTGGAGGCCCAGCCCAGATTTGCTGTTTTATGCCTATTTCAGTGTTTTGAAGAAAAGGAATATCAAACGGAGTCGAAACGGAACGAAATCAACTGGAGAAGTTATTTTTGGAAGGAAACACACCTGATGGACTTGGACCCCACGTCAGAAGATATGGGAGCTGCCCACGAGGTAGGGGGCGCGCCCACCCCCCTAGGGCGCGCCCCCTGCCTCGTGGGGCCCCCGTGGCTCCCCTGACGTGCTTCTTCTGCCTATATATCTCCATATACCCTAAAACTTCCAGAACGCACAATAGATCGGGAGTTCCGCCGCCAGAAGCCTCCGTAGCCACCGAAAACCAATCTAGACCCGTTCCGGCACCCTGCCGGAGGGGGCAATCCTTCTCCGGTGGCCATCTTCATCCTCCCGGTGCTCTCCATGACGAGGAGGGAGTAGTTCTCCCTCGGGGCTGAGGGTATGTACCAGTAGCTATGTGTTTGATCTCTCTCTCTCTCTCTCGTGTTCTTGAGATGATACGATCTTGATGTATCGTGAGCTTTGCTATTATATTTGGATCCTATGATGTTTCTCCCCCCTCTTCTCTCTTGTAATGAATCGAGTTTCCCCTTTGAAGTAATCTTATCGGATTGAGTCTTTAAAGACTTGAGAACACTTGATGTATGTCTTGCCGTGGATATCTGTGGTGACAATGGGATACCACGTGCCACTTGATGTATGTTAAGGTGACCAACTTGCGGGTTTCGTGACATTGGGAACCTATGCATAGGGGTTGGCACACGTTTTCGTCGTGATTCTCCGGTAGAACTTTGGGGCACTCTTTGAGGTTCTATGTGTTGAATAGATGAATCTGAGATTGTGTGATGCATATCGTATAATCATACCCAAAGATACTTGAGGTGACATTGGAGTATCTAGGTGACATTAGGGTTTTGATTGATTTGTGTCTTAAGGTGTTATTCTAGTACGAACTCTAGGGCTGTTTGTGACACCTATAGGAATAGCCCAACGGATTGATTGGAAAGAATAACTTTGAGGTGGTTTTGTACCCTACCATAATCTCTTCATTCGTTCTCCGCTATTAGTGACTTTGGAGTGACTCTTTGTTGCATGTTGAGGGATAGTTTTATGATCCAATTATGTTAGTATTGTTGAGAGGACTTACACTAGCGAAAGTATGAACCCTAGGCCTTGTTTCCTATCATTGCAATACCGTTTACGCTCACTTTTATCATTTGTTACCTTGTTGTTTTTATAATTTCAGATTACAAAAACTTATATCTACTATCCATATACCACTTGTATCACCATCTCTTCGCCGAACTAGTGCACCTATACAATTTACCATTGTATTGGGTGTGTTGGGGACACAAGAGACTCTTTGTTATTTGGTTGCAGGGTTGCTTGAGAGACACCATCTTCATCCTACGCCTCCTACGGATTTATAAACCTTAGGTCATCCACTTGAGGGAAATTTGCTACTGTCCTACAAACCTCTGCACTTGGAGGCCCAACAACGTCTACAAGAAGAAGGTTGTGTAGTAGACATCAGTACCGTGCATGAGGCCGCAAAGTGATATGATGTGTTACATGCTAGATCGGTGTGACTTAGAATAGGGGTCCTAACAAATACTTGAGTCACGAGTTTGGCACACACTTAAGGAAAATGTGGAATTGTTTCACAGCTCACGCCGCGTGGAACACCTCGGCCTAATGGTGTATCCGAACATCGTAATCGCACTCTATTGGATATGGTGCGATCTATGATGTCTCTTACCAATCTACTGCTATCATTTTGGGGTTATGCTTTAGAGACTGCCGCATTCACTTTAAATTGGGCTCTGTCGAAATCCGTTGGGACGACACTGTATGAATTATGGTTTGGGTAGAAACCTAAGCTGTCGTTTCTGAAAGTTTGGGGATGCGATGCTTATGTCAAGAAAGTTCAACCTGAAAAGCTCGAACCCAAGTCGGAAAAATGCGTCTTCATAGGATACCCTAAGGAAACTATTGGGTATACCTTCTACCTCAGATCCGAAGGCAAGATCTTTGTTGCCAAGAATGGATCCTTTCTGGAGAAAGGGTTTCTCTCGAAAGAAGTAAGTGGGAGGAAAGTAGAACTTGATGAGGTACTGCCTCTCGAACCGGAGAGTAGCGCAGCTCAGGAAGATGTTTCTGTGGTGCCTACAGCGACTAGAGAGGAAGTTAATGATAATGATCATGAAACTCGGATCAAGTTTCTACTGAACTTCGTAGGTCCACATGGACACGTTCCACACTAGAGTGGTACGGCAACCCTGTCCTGGAAATCATGTTGTTAGACAACGGTGAACCTTTGAACTATGAAGCAATGGCGGGCCCGGATTCCAACAAATGGCTTGAGGCCATGAAATCCAAGATAGGATCCATGTATGAAAATGAAGTATGGACTTTGACAGACTTGCCGATGATCGGCAAGCCATAGAGAATAAATGGATCTTCAATAAGAAGACTGACGCGGATGGTAATGTGACCATCTATAAGGCTCGGCTTGTCGCTAAGGGTTATCGACAAGTTAAGGGGTTGACTACGGTGAGACCTTCTCACCCGTAGCGAAGCTGAAGTCCATCTGAATCATGTTAGCAGTTGCCACATTCTATGATTATGAGATATGGCAAATGGACGTCAAAACGGCATTCCTTAATGGTTTCCTTAAGGAAGAATTGTATATGATGCAGCCGGAAGGTTTTGTCGATCCTAAGAATTCTTAGAAGGTATGCAAGCTCCAGCGCTCCATCTATGGGCTGGTGCAAGCATCTCAGAGTTGGAACATTCGCTTTGATGAAATGATCAAAGCGTTTGGGTTTATGCAGACTTATGGAGAAGCCTGTGTTTACAAGAAAGTGAGTGGGAGCTTTGTAGCATTTCACATGTTATATGTCGATAACATACTATTAATGGGAAATGATATAGAACTTTTGGAAAGCATGAAGGCCTACTTGAATAAGTGTTTTTCAATGAAGGACCTTGGAGAAGCTGCTTACATATTAGGCATCAAGATCTATAGAGATAGATCGAGACGCCTCATTGGTCTTTCGCAAAGCACGTACCTTCACAAGATATTGAAGAAGTTCAATATGGACTAGTCCAAGAAGGGGTTCTTGCTTGTATTGGAAGGTGTGAGATTGAGCACGGCCCAATGCCCGACCTCGGTAGAAGATAGAGAAAAGATGAGTGTCATCCCCTATGCCTCAGCCATAGGCTCTATTATGTATGCCATGCTGTGTACCAGACCTGATGTGAACCTTGCCATAAGTTTGGTCGGGAGGTACCAAAGTGATCCTGGTATGGAACACTGGACAACAGTCAAGAATATCCTGAAGTACCTGAAAAGGACTAAGGATATGTTTCTCGTTTATGGAGGTGACAAAGATATCGTCGTAAAGGGTTACATGGATGCTAGCTTCGACACAGATCTGGATGACTCCAAGTCACAAACCGGACACGTGTACATTTTGAATGGTGGGGCAGTCAGCTGGTGCAGTTGCAAGCAAAGCGTCATGGCGGGATCTACATGTGAAGTTGTGTACATAGCTGCCTCAGAGGCAGCACAGGAAGCGGTCTGGATGAAGGAGTTCATCACCGACTTTGGAGTCATTCCCAATGCGTCGGGCCTGATGACTCTCTTCTGTGACAACACTGGAGCTATTGCCCTTGCCAAGGAGCCCAAGTTTCACAAGAAGACTAGGCATATCAAGCGTCGCTTCAACTCCATTCGTGAATATATTCAAGATGGAGACATAGATATTTGTAAAGTGCATACGGATCTGAATGTCGCAGATCCGTTGACTAAACCTCTTCCATGAGCAAAACATGATCAACACCAGAACTCTATGGGTGTTCGATTCATCACAATGTAACTAGATTATTGACTCTAGTGCAAGTGGGAGACTGCTGGAAATATGCCCTAGAGGCAATAATAAAATGGTTATTATTATATTTCCTTGTTCATGATAATGTTCGTGCTATAATTGTATTAACCGGAAACCATAATACATGCGTGAATACATAGATCACAACTTGTCCCTAGTGAGCCTCTAGTTGACTAGCTCGTTGATCAATAGATGGTTGTGGTTTCCTAACCATGGACATTGGATGTCGTTGATAACGGGATCACATCATTAGGAGAATGATGTGATGGAGAAGACCCAATCCTAAGCATAGCACAAGATCGTGTAGTTCATTTGCTAGGGCTTTTCTAATGTCAAGTATCGTTTCCTTAGACCATGAGATTGTGCAACTCCCAGATACCATAGGAGTGCTTTGGGTGTATCAAACATCACAACATAACTGGGTGACTATAAAGGTGCACTACAGGTATCTCCAAAAGTGTCTGTTGGGTTGGCACGAATCGAGACTGGGATTTGTCACTCTGTATGACGAAGAGGTATCTCTAGGCCCACTTGGTAATGCATCATCATAACGAGCTCAATGTAACTAAGGAGTTGATCACGAGATCATGCGTTATAGAACGAGTAAAGAGACTTGCCGGTAACGAGATTGAACGAGGCATGGGGATACCGACGATCGAATCTCGGGCAAGTAACATACCGATGGACAAAGGGAATTGTATACGGGATTGATTGAATCCCCTACATCGTGGTTCATCCGATGAGATCATCGTGGAACATGTGGGAACCAACATGGGTATCCAGACCCCACTGTTGGTTATTGGCCGGAGAGATGTCTCGGTCATGTCTACATGGTTCCCGAACCCATAGGGTCTACACACTTAAGGTTCGGTGACGCTAGAGTTGTTATGGGAAATTGTATGTGGTTATTGAAGGTTCTTCGGAGTCCCGGATGAGATCCCATACGTCACGAGGAGTTCCAGAATGGTCCGAAGGTGAAGATTTATATATGGGAAGTCCAATTTCAGTCGCCAGAATAGTTTCGGGGGTTATCGGTATTGTACCGGGACCATCGGAAGGTGTCCGGGGGTCCACCGGGTGGGGCCACCTGCCCCAAGCGACTTAATAGGCTGAATATGGGAGGGAACCAGCCCCTGGTGGGCTGGTGCCCCCCAAGGGCCCAAGGCGCCTAGGGTTGGAAACCCTAGGGGGAGGGCGCGACTCCCACCTTGCTTGGGGGACAAGTCTCCCCCCTTGGCCGCCGCCACCCTCTAGATGCATCTAGGGGGGCCGGCCCCCTTTCCCCTTCACCCTATAAATAGAGGGGGTGGGAGGGCAGCCGCACCCCTTCCCTGGCGCAGCCCCTCCCTCCTCCAACACCTCCTCTTCCGTAGTGCTTAGTGAAGCTCTGCCGGAGAAGCACGAGCTCCATCACCACCACGCCGTCGTGCTACCGGAGTTCTCCCTCAACTTCTCTTCTCCCCTTGCTGGATCAAGAAGGAGGAGACGTCCCTGGGCTATACGTGTGTTGAACGCAGAGGCGCCGTCCATTCGGCGCTTGATTGGATCTTCCGTGATTTGAATCGCCCCGAGTATGACTCCATCAACCGCGTTCTTGTAACGCTTCCACTTAGCGATGTTCAAGGGTATGGAGATGCACTCCCTCTCTCTCATTGCTAGCATCTCCTAGATTGAACTTGGTGACACGTAGGATTTTTTAAATTATTACTATGTTCCCCAACAGTGGCATCATGAGCTAGGTCTATGCGTAGATTCTATGCACGAGTAGAACACAAAGTAGTTGTGGGTGGTGATTTGTTCAATTTGCTTACCGTTACTAGTCTTATCTTGATTCGACGGCATTGTGGGATGAAGCGGCCCGGACCGACTTTACACGTATGCTTACGTGAGATTGGTTCCACCAACTGACATGCACTTGATGCATAAGGTGGCTAGCGGGTGTCTATCTCTCCCACTTTAGTCGGATCGGATTCGATGAAGAGGGTCCTTATGAAGGGTAAATAGCAATTGGCATATCACCGTTGTGCCTTTTGCGTAGGTTAGAAACGTTCTTGCTAGAAACCCTTAGCAACCATGTAAAACATGCAACAACAATTAGAGGACATCTAACTTGTTTTTGCAGGGTATGTTATGTGATGTGATATGGCCAAAAGGATGTGATGAATGATATATGTGATGTATGAGATTGATCATGTTCTTGTAATAGGAATCATGACTTGCATGTCGATGAGTATGACAACTGGAAGGAGCCATAGGAGTTGTGTTAATTTATTGTATGACCTGCGTGTCAATGAAAATGCCATGTAATTAGTTTACTTTATTGCTAACCATTAGCCATAGTAGTAGAAGTAATAGTTGGTGAGACAATTTCATGAACACACGATGATGGAGATCATGGTGTCATGCCAGTGACGAAGGTGATCATGCCACGCCTCGAAGATGGAGATCAAAGGTGCAAGATGATATTGGCCATATCATGTCACTTTATGATTTGCGTGTGATGTTTGTCATGTTTACATCTTATTTGCTTAGAACGACGGTAGCATAAATAAGATGATCCCTCACTAAAATTTCAAGAAAAGTGTCCCCCCTAACTATGCACCATTGTGAAGGTCCGTTGTTTCGAAGCACCATGTGATGATTGGTTGTGATAGATTCTAACGTTCGCATACAACGGGTGTAAGCCAGATTTACACATGCGAAACACTTAGGTTGACTTGACGAGCCTAGAATGTACAGACATGGCCTCGGAACACGAAAGACCGAAAGGTCGAACATGAGTCGTATAGTAGATACGATCAACATGGAGATGTTCACCGTTGATGACTAGTCCGTCTCACGTGATGATCGGACACGGCCTAGTCGATTCGGATCATGTATCACTTAGATGACTAGAGGGGTGTCTATCTGAGTGGGAGTTCATTAAATAATTTGATTAGATGAACTTAATTATCACGAACTTAGTCTAAAATATCTTTACAATATGTCTTGTAGATCAAATGTCCCACGCTAATGTTGCCCTCAACTTCAATGCGTTCCTAGAGAAAACCAAGCTGAAAGACGATGGTAGAAACTATACAGATTGGATCTGTAACTTGAGGATCATCCTCATAGCTGCCAGGAAAGCATATGTCCTTGAAGCACCGCTAGGTGACGCACCCATTTTCCCAGCAACTCAAGACGTTATGAACGTCCGGCAATCGGGAACGTAGGGGTAAGCACAGGAGCCAGGCAACCCATCTTGGCCAAAATCTTAAGTCGAATTGATGCATATTTATGGCTTTATAACGATAATTATGGAAGGTAACGCTTGTATACTGAATATGAACACTGATGATATATGTTTATTTTGACTCCGTTGCGTCTGTTTATCAGTTGAAAGTGGCCCATCGTCGGCTTCTACCCCCTTTGTAGATACTATGCAGGGTGTTTCTGCATTAACAAGACAACCCTTAGCCGACGTCTCGGTGCCCGGAGGCAGTTGTGTTAGCGGGCTTTATAACTTTCACTTAGTCATAGGAGCTTTAAACTGGGGAAGCTAGCTACGAGCCCCCGGTTAGTGTTCGGCACCGACCGAAGTCTCGCCATTAACACTTCCACCAATGTTATGAAAGGACCATCGTTTAATACAGGGTAATCGGTATCGATCTATAGTTTGACACTGTCATCAAATCCCTGACCAACTTACGCCCATTGTGACAGTCATTTTTCAGATTTCTCCACTGAGGTGCTTAACCATTCGATCTGGAAGCACAATCGCAGTGGTTCTCCCTTTGCACACCTAGCCGAACAAAGTGAACGTAGGAGGCAAGCACAGGAGCCGGGCAACCCAACTATTGACCGAAGACACAATTCGAAACCGATGCATACATAGCAATATCCGAGAGTGTTTTTGCTGAATCTCTAAAGGTGTCCGGCGTTGCACTACGAGACTTATGCTGGAAACACACAAATAGTTTAAAAGTGCCATAGGGTTGGAAAAACCAAAAACTTTAGTAAAAACTTTACGCCCAAACTAAATCAAGTCATTTGGTGCCAATCCGAAAATTGGTCTTATTTCTGTGCTTCTGTCATGCATTAATATGACACATCCGATCTCAAGACTTCAAGCGGGTCAGCCTACGGCTGCAACCTCCTATCCCGAAGGCGGAGTACTGCTCGTTAGGCCAGTTTAGCGAACTAAACTCGAGCGGCATTAGAGAGAAAACAGGCTATCCGGCTATTGACCACACACTCGAGTCGAGAAAGGAGTGGTAGAAAAATACTTTGCAACGACTAGGAAGAAAATAATAATTATAGAACGGCTCGTACAAATTTAAGAGCCCCCAATTAACTTGGGTAAAGGAAGTGTTTTTAACAAATAATGTTTTTAACAAACCAAGTTTTTTGTTTAACATAAATATAAATTTGGTTGAACCGAACGAGAATTAAAAAAACTAAGCATGGAAGCGACTTAGCTGGTTAATGAGTTCGGTGTCGATGCGCAACCTGAGCTTACGGCGGGACGAGGTCCCAGCCCCCAAGCTGGTCCCAAGGTGGCGGAGCAAAGAGCTCGGCATTATGAAGTGGTGAAATAGGACTACCAATGTGGCGAGGTGGAACCCCTAGTCCAACCGAGGCGACGGAGCAGGCCGGCAGTATGATGCCGAAGTCCCCAACGTGGTTTAATGAAGTGATGATAAAGCCACCAGTCCAGCCGAGGTGGCATGGTACGTCGGTACGCCGAGGTGACAACGCTGCCCAACCCGGATCATTTACATGTGCACAGAAAATAGTGCAAGCCAAAGATAATAGTAATAATAATAAATTAAAAAAATCGTTGCATAATTAATAATTTATGCAAAGCAAGTAATAAAAGAAATATGGCCCGTGTGCCCAACACTCGATGAGGTAGAGCTCTCTCAGCGATGCCGAAATCCCCGAGGCAACCGAAAATGTTGGTATGGCAATTTGACCAACAAGGTGATCACGCGAGCCGATTTATGCCGATTGGGACGATGACGTCGGCTTGCCAAAGTGACCGCGTGACGCAGTCGAAGTCGATTACCTACACGTGCAAAATAGTGCAGTCCAAAAAATAATAATATAAATATATCAAAAATCCTCGCATAATTAATTTACGCAAATTAATTTTTAAAGAGATGTGGCCTGGCATCGAAGCCAATGTCGATGCGGGGTGTCGGCATTGCAAAGCCTGAATTCGCAGGGCCGTCCTAGTTCCCGGTGTGGAGTTCGCTGAATTGCGAACGGGAAAATGACCGAACCATCACCCAACCATAGTTAATGTGGCCAGCATTTGACAGTCCTGTGTACAGAGGGTGGAACAAACCAGAGTAATATTCCTTGGAAAAATAAGCCCATGCAAGCAAAAATTTAGTAGGAATAATAGCACCTGGTTTATTTGTTGTAGCAATCCAAAGAGACACACGAGGGCATTCATGGATTTGCATCTAGTAATAGTACTAGTGCCAGCGCTAGTTTGATGTTGTGTGCGCGTGCTCGGCCTGGATGCGGTGAAGCGAAGCCCTCGATCCAGCTAACATGACGAAGCTGGTCGGCTGGTGACACCGAAGTCTCCGGAGTAGGTTGATGAAGAGATGGCGAAGCTCCCGGTCCAGCCGAGGTGACAGAGCAGGTCAGTAAGGTGATGTTGTAGCCGTCGTGCCAGTCGAGGTGTTGAAGCGGTTCGGCGTGGCAAACATCGGTTTGAAGAAGCTACGGCTCGGCCATGCCGACGCTGGTCATAACTTGTGACGCGGTCAATGCCGGATGGATGAAGTGACCGAGCGGCGATGCCGGCGCGCCTGACCCATGCAATCCATGGGGCGATGGTGTTGGTGATGATTTAGCCTTCGTGATGCCGAACCCTTGTTTGGCTTGCCGAGTTGATGATCCGATAAGGTTAGGCTCGGCTCGATGAAGCGACAATCTGTCTAGCGCAGGTCGGCAGACGTGGAGCAAGGGCTGGTTTGACAGCGGCACGAGGGGAAGATTACCTTCGAAAAGGAGCAAAATTTGTGAGCATGTGTTTAGAAACAAAACACAATACCCTAGAAAGAGATTCTTCCAAAAAGGTTGTCCAATATCTCGTTCATGAAAAAAGATGAACTCAGGTCGGATTCGTATTTGTGCGGAAAACAGATCCGAAAAGTGATGCACTAATCGAAAGGTTCCCAGAGTTTGAACGGTCGGATCGAGCTGAAATTTTGAGAGGCGGTAGATATGGAAATTCTGCAGAAGATGAACGGTTGGATCTTCCAAATAACCTCCGAGCTAGCCTCTAGAGACCACACACTAAACTCTTCCAAATTCGACAGGCCTTCGGTATATCATAGATCGCCGGAGATTCCTCCATCGGAAGGCGACGAAATTTTACAGGGTCGTTGTATACTCAATTCCGCACAATTCCACCAAAGAGTTCATCAAATCGACTCCCGAAGAGATGGTGGCAGTGAAAACAAGTCTGTTGTACATAAAAAACTATGCGATCGCACGAGGACAATGTTGAAGATGAGCCCCCATGCTCCTATGAACAACTTTTCCATGGTCTCCATTGAGATTTGAGCTGATGACGATGAAAGTATCCATGTGATCTTGATGATCTGACATGGAGCGCGGTCCTCGGTCCAGCCGAGGTGACCAGCTGAGCCGGCAACAAAGATGCCGGCATCGACCATAAAGCTCGGCTCCGATGCATAGATCACGCTAGAGACGATCTGAATTCCCATCGCACCATGGCGACTGCCAATAGGCTCTCAATGAAAGCACCAATGTCGGTTCTATATCTGGCATATCTCATAGTAGGGGTCCTAAGCTAGGCGTCTTGGAGTGATGGTAACATGGACACGGGATTTTACCCAGGTTCGGCCCTCTTGATGGAGGTAAAACCCTACGTCCTGCTTTTGATTGTATTCATATGGGGATAGTACATAGTACATGTATGTACCACAAGATTGTAGTAATGAATATAAGATGTTCTATTGACTAGCCTGGCCTCGGTTTATATAACATACCAGAGGCCTGGGGTTTAGAGGAGTCCTTGTCTTGGGCGCCAAGTCTTGTGGAATCCTCCTTGTATGCGGCATGGGCTGCCCGAAGTGGCCCATAAGTGAATCGCCATGGGGGTCCTCGGCCCGATCCAGCTGGTCAGGAGACGACATGGTGAGTACCCCCCTAGTCCAGGACACCGTCACCTGGGCCTCCAGGCTCGCCCTGTTGTCTTGTGCTCACCTCGGGCTCCCTCTTCGGTACTTCTTTGGCCCACTGGATGTCTTCTAGTCCAACAAAAAATCCACAAAAAGTTTCGCTGTGTTTGGACTCCATTTGATATTGATTTCCTGCGATGTAAAAAACATGCAAAAAACAGCAACTCGCATTGGGCACTATGTCAATAGGTTAGTACCGAAAAATGATATAAAATGACTATAAAATGGTAGTAAAACATCCAAGAATGATAATATAACAGTATGGAACTTTAAAAAATTATAGATACATTGGAGACATATTAGACCTCTTGATGGAGTCCTGGATTATGGGGTCCTCAGGTGTCCGGGCTGTGTAGCTTGGGTCGGACTGATGGGCCATGAAGATACAAGATAGAAGGACTTCCCCCGTGTCCAGGTGGGACTCTCCTTTGCGTGGATGGCAAGCTTAACGTCCGGATATGTAGTTTCCTTTCTCTGTAAACCGACTCTGTACAACCCTAGGCCCCTCTGGTGTTTATATAAACCGTAGGGTTTAGTCCGTAGATGCTATCATAAATCATATAGGCTAGACATCTAGGGTTTAGCCATTACGATCTCGAGGTAGATCGACTCTTGTAACCCCTATACTCATCAAAGTCAATCAAGCAGGAAGTAGGGTATTACCTCCATTAAGAGGGCCCGAACCTGGGTAAACATCGTGTCCCCCTTGTCTCTTGTTACCCTCGGTCCTCAGACGCACAGTTCGGGACCCCCTACCCAAGATCGGCCAGTTTTGACCCCGACATTGGTGCTTTCATTGAGAGTTCCACTATGTCGTTGACGGTGGGATCGATGGCTCGCATTATCATTAACGACAACAATACCTCTAAAGAGGCCCTAGCTCCGAGACAGCTCCTCCAGCTCGGTAGTTTCACCATGGGTGCCCGTGCGGCCTTTAAGCCAAATGCAGCCCTCGAGATCGCTAAACATCCTCTTCGCGTCGGTCTTGAACACCCTGAAAAGATGGGTCCATCAGATGTCTCATCCTTAAACGAGCTACTTGATCGCATCGCCGCCCTGGGAGTTGCAACAGACTACAATTAGATTGGGCTTAAACCCGATCAGAGGGAAATTAGGTCCCCACCGATCACACATCTGGTAGCGGTCGTGGAGGAACAAGCCGAGAATACTTCTCCCCCTAATTTAAGAGCAAGCTATGTTCGTATTTTCGAGTCCTGTGAGCCGGATACCCATCTTCGGGAAGAGACCTCATGTCCTCCGAACATAGAACCGGGCGTTGATCCCAAAGGCCACCAGGACACTCTGGACCCTGGGTCGGTGACCTCACAAATCCTTCAAACTCCGGATGCAATAATGGGTAAGGGGTTGGATTTTAACCCGCCCACCGACCACAAGCAATATTCCTCAAGCAACTCAGGTCCTCCAGACGTATGCGACCTAATGTATGTACGACAGTAACCTGAGGAAACGGTGCACCACTTTTTGGCCAGATTCCTCCTTGTTAAAAACAAGATTGAGGATTGCTGCGACGACGACGCGGTTTCGGTATTTTGCCGCAACTGTACGGACGAGGGAATCCTTAGCACCCTCAACCGCCGCCGCATACCACACTTTGCAGATTTGGCACACATCGTACAGAAGTACAACGCAATGGAAAGCACCTGGAAGGCCCAGACAGCCCGATGAGAACTTCCTGCCTCCAAGCAGCCCACCGGACGGACAAAAAGGATGCACCCTTACAAGGCACCTGATCATCATCCCATGGACAAAAAGTCAAGCCCTTTATGGGACATAGAACTGTCCTTGACGACCTGCTGGTTACACCCTGTTAGATACATACGACACCGAATACCGAACCAACACATAACCTTCGGGCATGTTGGATACTCCGGCAGGTGGCTAACAGCGGTGAGGCCATCCTCACCAACATTACTCCAGAAAGGCACTCTTTGGAGGATGCCGATCTCAACATTTTTTCGATCTTTGAGACCTTTTCTTCCAACAACTGGCACAAAAAGGCATTACGCGACCTTGCCGAAGTCAACCAGGTAGCCGCAATAAATCCTTGGAATGACATGGCGATAACCTTCACCGCCGATGACGAGCCATGGGCCAGATCAGCCCGAGTACCAGCCACTTTGGTCTTAAACCCAATAGTGGATGGCTTTTGGCTCACCAAAGTGCTCATGGACGGTGGCAGCAGATTGTACCTCATCTACGAAGATACGCTCCAGAAAATGCAAATGGACAAAAGTCACATTGAGCAAAGCGGCACCACTTTCCGAGGCATCATCCCTAGTCGAGAAGCACGAAGCTCGGGGAAGATCAAACTCGACGTCGTATTCCGCACACCGAAGAACTATAGGTCCGAAGAGTTGCTCTTCCATGTGGCACCTTTCAACAGTGAATATCACACCCTGTTAGGGCGAGACACATTGCGGGTACATGAAGCTCAAAATGCTAGGGACCAACGGAGTTATCACTATCACTAGTGATCCGGATATAGCACTCTGTGCCGAAAACAAAACTGCATCCCTGGCCCTCGAGGCGCTATCCGAGGCCCTTGCGACCGAGGACCTAACCACTCTACGCTCTACAGTGGACAAGGACGATGTAATTCTCGACAAGAGGCCCAAATGCACTTCCTTTAAGCCAACATACGAAATAGTCAAATTTCAAGTACACCCCACGGATTCTAATAACACAACAGCCATTGGAGCACAGCTGGATCCAACGATCGACGTTGCTTTAAGAGCGTTTCTGCGTGAAAATTGGGACATCTTTGCCTGGAATCCGTCGGATATGCCAGGAATCCCACGCAGACTGGCCGAACATAGCCTCAATATAATAAAAGGGTTTAAACTAGTAAACAAACGTTGTGGCGATTCTCCGAACCCAAGCGGCAAGCTATGGGGGAGGAGCTAGCCAAACTACTTGAAGCCGGGTTCATCAGAGAGATCAAACACCCGGACTAGCTAGCAAACCTGGTCATGGTGCCAAAGAAGGACAAATAGTGGCGCCTTTGTGTCGATTTCAAAGACCTCAACAAGGCCTGCACTAAGGACCCCTTCCCACTGCCCCGCATTGACCAAATCATTGATGCAACTGCAGGACACGATTCACTGTGCTTCCTCGATGCATACTATGGATACCATCAAATTAAGATGAAGGAATCCGATCAGGCTACAACGGCATTCATTACTCCGTATGGGCCTTTTTGCTTCAACACTATGCCTTTCAGACTCAAAAACGCCGGCGCCACCTACCAACACATGATTCAAACATGCCTGGAAAAACAATTTGGCAAGACGGTGGAGGCATATGTAGATGATGTAGTCATCAAAACTAAACACGCCGAATCATTGGTGGACGACTTGCGCCTTACATTCGACAACCTCCGAACATATGACATACGGCTCAATCCGAAAAATGCGTTTTCGGCATCCCGGCCGGAAAGCTGCTCAGGTTCATTGTTTCCAATAGAGGAATCGAAGCAAATCCAGCCAAAATCCGAGCCTTGTCACAATTGGCAACGCCAACAGACCTAAAGAAGGTCCAAAAACTAGCTGGTTGCGTGGCAGCCTTGAGCCGCTTTATCTTCAGATTGGGAGAAAAGGCACTGCCGCTTTATCGCCTGCCCCGACATACCGAGCACTTTGAGTGGACGGATGCGGCAACAACCGGGTTGGAAGAAATAAAAACTCTGTTAGCAAACAACCCAATCCTTGCCGCACCAAACGTTGGCGAACCTATACTACTGTACATATCAACAACTCACCAGGTAGTGAGCGATGTGCTCGTCGCCGAACGAGAGGAAGAGGGACACAAATTCCCACTCCAAAAACCAGTATACTATGTATCGGTGGTCCTTACACCATGTAAATCCCGATACCCGCACTATTAAAAGATAGCGTATGCGGTCTTCATGGCATCTCGAAAGCTGCAACACTACTTTCAAGAGTGCTCGATCACGGTGGCTTCCGAAGTGCCACTCAACGACATCATAAACAATCGAGACACCACCGGGCGCATTGCCAAGTGGGCTATCAAGCTCTTACCATTTGAAATAATATACAAGCCACGCTGAGCTATTAAATCTCAGGTGTTGGCCGACTTTGTCGCCGAATGGACAGAAGACGAACTCCCTAAAGAGTACAACACATACTCCAACTGGGTGATGTACTTTGACGGCTCCAAAATGTTAGCTGGATTGGCGGCTGGTGTCATCCTAAAATCCCCTACATGGGACACAGTCCGTTCTGTATTACAAATCATGTATACGGACTCCAATAACGTGGCCGAATATGAAGCGATGTTGCATGGACTCCGGATGACCGTTTCTATGGGCATACAACACCTTGAGGTGCGTGGGGATTCGAACCTCACGATATCTCAAATAAATGGAGAATTCGGTGCAAAAGATCCAAATATGGCAGCCTACCGCAATGTCGTACTCAAAATATCAGCTCGGTTTGAGGGGATCGAGTTTCATCATGTGGCTCAAGACAGTAATCAAGCAGCGGACATCCTTGCTCGAATGGGTGGTAAACGCGACCTCGTCCCGCCTAACACCTTTTTGGAAAGGCTTTTCAAGCTATCCGTGGTATGGCAGGACGAGAGCGGAAATACCAGTCCGGCGCCGATCACGCCCCCGGATGCCGAACACGATTCGGATATCATCGAGGTCTCGGGCACTGAACCAACGCCTTCCGTCCATGTAATCATGTTGGTTATTGCTCCATGGACTGAACCCTTCTTAGCCTACCTTAATAGGCAGGAGCTCCCTGATGATCAGAACGAGGCCCGTCGCATAGTTCGACGCTCTAAAGCCTACAAAGTTCACGAATGAGATCTCTAAAAGAAAAGCACTACTAGAGTTCTTCAAAGATGTATCTACGAAGAGGAGGGGCGGCAGCTCTTGGCCAAAATACATGCTGGCCTCGGCGGACATCACGCCGTAGCTCGGGCCCTCGTTGCTACCTCTTGAGCACTGCGTTGGTTTTCCCTTGAAGAGGAAAGTGTGATGCAGTAAAGCAACGTAAGTATTTCCCTCAGATTTTGAGAACCAAGGTATCAATCCAGTAGGAGACCACGCACGAGTCACCTCGTAGCTACACAAACAAATAAGAACCTCGCAACCAACGCGATATAGGGGTTGTCAATCCCTTCACGGCGACTTGCAAGAGTGAGATTTGATAGAGATGATAATAATAAGATAAATATTTTTGGTATTTTTATGATACAGATTGAAAGTAAAGATTGCAAAATAAAGTAGATGGGAAACTTATATGATGGAGAGTAGACCCGGAGGCCATAGGTTTCACTAGTGGCCTCTCTCAAGATAGCATAAGTATTACGGTGGGTGAACGAATTACTGTCGAGCAATTGATAGAAAAGCGAATAATTATGAGAATATCTAGGCATGATCATGTATATAGGCATCACGTCCGTGACAAGTAGACCGAAATGATTCTGCATCTACTACTATTACTCCACACATCGACCGCTATCCAGCATGCATCTAGAGTATTAAGTTCATAAGAACAGAGTAACGCCTTAAGCAAGATGACATGATGTAGAGGGATAAACTCATGCAATATGATGTAAACCCCATCTTTTTATCCTCGATGGCAACAATACAATACGTGTCGGTTCCCTTTCTGTCATTGGGATCGAGCACCGCAAGATTGAACCCAAAGCTAAAAACTTCTCCTATTGCAAGAAAGATCAATCTAGTAGGCCAAACCAACCTGATAATTCAAAGTGACTTGCAAAGATAAACCAATCATACATAAAAGAATTCAGAGAAGATTCAAATATTGTTCATAGATAAACTTGATCATAAACCCACAATTCATCGGATCTCGACAAACACACCGCAAAAGAATATTACATCAAATAGATCTCTGAGGGAGTCCTGGATTAGGGCGTCCCCGGACTGCCGGACTATATCCTTTGGCCGGACTGTTGGACTATGAAGATACAAGATTGAAGACTTCGTCCCATGTCCGGGTGGGACTCTCCTTGGCGTGGAAGGCAAGCTTGGCAATTCGGATATGTAGATATCCTCCCTTGTAACTGACTCTGTGTAACCGTAGCCCCCTCCGGTGTCTATATAAACCGGAGGGTTTGGTCCGTAGGACAACAACAATCACAATCATAGGCTAGCTCCTAGGGTTTAGCCTCTACGATCTTGTGGTAGACCAACTCTTGTAATACTCATATTATCAAGATCAATCAAGCAGGAAGTAGGGTATTACCTCCGTCGAGAGGGCCCGAACCTGGGTAAACATCGTGTCCCCCACCTCCTGTTACCATTCGCCTTAGACGCACAGTTCGGGACCCCCTACCCGAGATCCGCAGGTTTTGACACCGACAATCTCCAAGAGAATCGAGGAAAACTTTGTATTGAGATCCAAAGAGAGAGAAGAAGCCATCTAGCTACTAGCTATGGACCCGAAGATCTGAAGTAAACTACTGACACATCATCGGAGGGGCCATGGAGTTGATGTAGAGGCCCTCCATGATCAATTCCCCCTCCGGTGGAGCTCCGAAAAAGGCTCCAAGATGGGATCTCTTGGGCACAGAAGGTTGCGGCGGTGCAAATAGGGTTTCGTGGTGCTCCTAGATGTTTGCGGGGTATATGGGTATATATAGGAGGAAGAAGTATGTTGGTGGAGCAACGAGGGGCCCACGAGGGTGGAGGGCGTGCCCAGGGAGGTGGGCGCGCCCCCTGCCTCGTGGCCGCCTTGTTGATTGCTTGACGTACACTCCAAGTCTCCTGGATCACGTTTGTTCCAAAAATAACGCTCCCGAAGGTTTCATTCCGTTTGGACTCCGTTTGATATTCCTTTTCGGCGAAACTCTAAAATAGGCAAAAAAAACAATTTGGGCTAGGCCTCCGCTTAATAGGTTAGTCCCAAAAATATAATAAAAGTGTAAAAATAAGCCCATTAACATCCAAAATAGATAATATAATAGCATGGAGCAATGGAAAATTATAGATACGTTGGAGACGTATCAAGCATCCCCAAGCTTAATTCCTGCTCGTCCTCGAGTAGGTAAATGATAAAAAAAGAATTTTTGATGTGGAATGCTTCCCGACATATTTCTCAATGTATTTTTTCTTTAGTTTGGCATGAATGTTCAGATCTGAAATATTCAAGATAAAGTTTAATATTGACATAGAAATAATAATACTTCAAGCATAGTAACCAAGCAATCATGTCTTCTCAAAATAACATGGCCAAAGAAAGTTATCCCTACAAAATCATATAGTCTGGATATGCTCTATCTTCATCACACAAAATACTAAATCATGCACAACCCCGATGACAAGACAAGCAATTGTTTCATACTTTTGATGTTCTCAAACCTTTTCAATCTTCACACAATATATGAGCGTGAGCCATGGATATAGCACTATGGTGGAATAGGATGGTGGTTGTGGAGAAGACAAAAAAGGAGAAGATAGTCTCACATCAACTAGGCGTATCAACGAGCTATGGAGATGCCCATTAATAGATATCAATGTGAGTGAGTAGGGATTGCCATGCAACGGATGCACTAGAGCTATAAGTGTATGAAAGTTCAATCAAAAGAAACTAAGTGGGTGTGCATCCAACTTGCTTGCTCACGAAGACCTAGGGCAATTTGAGGAAGCCCATCATTGGAATATACAAGGTAAGTTCTATAATGTAAAATTCCCACTAGTTTATGAAAGTGACAACATAGGAGACTCTCTATCATGAAGATCATGGTGCTACTTTGAAACACAAGTGTGGAAAAAGGATAGTAACATTGTCCCTTCTCTCTTTTTCTCTCATTTTTTTATTTGGGCCTTCTTTTTTTATTTTGGCCTCTTTTCTCTCTTTTTTTTTTGTCCGGAGTCTCATCCCGACTTGTGGGGGAATCATAGTATCCATCATCCTTTCCTCACTGGGACAATGCTCTAATAATGATGATCATCACACTTCTTTTTTACTTACAACTCAAGAATTACAACTCAATACTTAGAACAAAATATGACTCTATGTGAATGCCTCTGACGGTGTATCGAGATATGCAATGAATCAAGAGTGACATGTATGAAAGAATTATGAACGATGGCTTTGCCACAAATACAATGTCAACTACATGATCATGCAAAGCAATATGACAATGATGAAGCGTGTCATAATAACGTAACGGTGGAAAGTTGCATGGCAATATATCTCAGAATGGCTATGGAAATGCCATAATAGGTAGGTATGGTGGCTGTTTTGAGGAAGGTATATGGTGGGTTTATGGTACCGGCGAAAGTTCCGCGGTACTAGAGAGGCTAGCAAATGTGGAAGGGTGAGGGTGCGTATAATCCATGGACTAAACATTAGTCATAAAGAACTCACATACTTATTGCAAAAATCTATTAATTATCGAAACAAAGTACTACGCGCATGCTCCTAGGGGGATAGATTGATAGGAAAAGACCATCGCTCGTCCCCGACCGCCACTCATAAGGAAGGCAATCAATAAATAAATCATGCTCCGACTTCATCACATAATGGTTCACCATACGTGAGTATTTCTCAAATTCACAACTACTCAACTAGCATGATTCTAATATCACCATCTCCATATCTCAAAACAATCATCAAGTATCAAACTTCTCTTAGTATTCAATGCACTTATATGAAAGTTTTTATTAGGCTTAAAAGCAAATTGCCATGTTGTTCTAAAGGAATCTCAAAATAATATAAGTGAAGCATGAGATATCAATTATTTCTATAAAATAATACCACTGTCGTGCTCTAAAAGATATAAGTGAAGAACTAGAGCAAAAATTATATAGCTCAAAAGATATAAGTTAAGGACATACTGTATTCTAATAAATTCTAATTCATGTGTGTCTCTGTCAAAAGGTGTGTACAGCAAGGATGATTGTGGTAAACTAACAAGAAAATACTCAAGTCATACAAGACGCTCCAAGAAAAACACATATCATGTGGCAAATAAAAATATAGCTCCAAGTAAAGTTACCGATGAATGAAGACAAAAGAGGGGATGCCTTCCGGGGCATACCCAAGCTCAGGCTTTTTGGTGTCCTTGTATTTTACCTTGGCGTGTCATGGACATCCTCAAGCTTAGGCTCTTGCCACTCCTTGTTCCATAATCCATCAAATCTTTACCCAAAACTTGAAAACTTCACAACACAAAACTTAACAGAAAAATCTCGTGAGCTCCGTTAGCGAAAGAAAGCAAAACACCACTTCAAGGTACTGTAATGAACTCATTATTTATTTATATTGGTGTTAAACATACTGTATTCCAACTTCTCTATGGTTTATAAACTCTTTTAATAGCCATAGATTCATCAAAATAAGCAAACAACACACGAAAAACAGAATCTGTCAAAAACAGAACAGTCTGTAGTAATCTGTAACTAACACAAACTTTTGGAACCCCAAAAATTCTAAAATAAATTGATGTACGAGAGGAATTTATCTATTAATCATCTTCAAAAAGAATATACTAAATATCACTCTCCAATAAAAAATGGCAGCAATTCTCGTGAGCGCTAAAGTTTCTGTTTTTATAGCAAGATCAAAAAGACTTTCCCCAAGTCTTCCCAACGGTTCTACTTGGCACAAACACTAATTAAACACAAAAAACACAACCAAAACAGAGGCTAGATAAATTATTTATTACTAAACAGGAGCGAAAAGCAAGGAATAAAAATAAAATTGGGTTGCCTCCCAACAAGCGCTATCGTTTAACGCCCCTAGATAGGCATAAAAGCGAAGATAGATCTAGGTATTGCCATATTTGGTAGGCAATCCATAAGTGGCTCTCATAATTGATTCATATGGTAATTTAACTTTCTTTCTAGGGAAGTGTTCCATGCCTTTCCTTAACGGAAATTGGAATTTAATATTCCCTTCCTTCATATCAATAATTGCACCAATCGTTCTAAAGAAATGTCTACCAAGAATAATAGGACATGAAGGATTGCAATCTATATCAAGAACAATGAAATCTACGGGCACATAATTCCTATTTGCAACAATAAGAACATCATTACTATTTCCCATAGGTTTCTTAATAGTGGAATCCGCAAGGTGCAAGTTTATAGAACAATCATCAAATTCACAGAAACCTAGCAAATCACACAAAGTTTTTGGGATCGTGGAAACACTAGCACCCAAATCACATAAAGCATAGCAACCATGATCTTTAATTTTAATTTTAATTGTAGGTTCCCACTCATAAAAGCATCAACTTAAGTTTTTCTTCATAAGATTGCATCAAAGCATCAACGATATGTTTAGTGAAAGCTTTATTTTGACTATAAGCATGAGGAGAATTTAGCTTGGATTGCAACAAGGAAATACAATCTATCAAAGAGCAATTATCATAATTAAATTCCTTGAAATCCAAGATAGTGGGTTCATTGCTATTTAAAGTTTTGACCTCTTCAATCCCACTTTTAACAATTCTTGCATCAAGATCTAAAAACTCCGAATCATTGGGACGCCTTCTAACTAAAGTTGACTCATCTCCAGTCCCATCATTATCAAGATTCATATTGCAAAACAAAGACTTAATAGGGGACACATAAATCACTTTTAGATCTTCATCCTTAAGATCATGAAAACTAGAAGAACACGCTTTTACAAAGCAATCTTTCTTAGCACGCATCCTAGCGGTTCTTTCTTTGCACTCATCAATGGAAATTCTCATGGCTTTAAGAGACTCATTGATATCATGCTTAGGTGGAATAGATCTAAGTTTCAAAGAATCAACATCAAGAGAAATTCTATCCACATTCCTAGCCAACTCATCAATCTTAAGCAATTTTTCTTCAATCAAAGCATTGAAACTCTTTTGCGAACTAATAAATTCTTTAATATTAGATTCAAAATCAGAGGGCATCTTTTTATAATTTCCATAGGAATTGTTGTAGGAATTACCATAATTATTAGAGGAATTACTAGGAAACGGCCTAGGATTAAAATTGCCTCTATACGCGTTGTTACCAAAATTGTTCCTACCAACAAAATTCACATCCATATATTTATTATTATTCTCAATCAAAGTAGACAAAGGCATATCATAAGGATCAGTAGGAGCACTCTTATTAGCAAAAAATTTCATAAGTTCATCCATCTTTCCACTCAAAACATTAATCTCTTCAATTGCATGAACTTCTTTACTAGTAGATCTTTCAGTGTGCCATTGAGAATAATTAACCATAATATTATCTAGGAGTTTGGTAGCTTCTCCTAAAGTGATTTCCATAAAAGTGCCTCCCGCGACCGAATCTAAAAGATTTCTAGAAGCAAAGTTCAATCAGGCATAAATTTTTTGTATAATCATCCAAAGATTCAAACCATGTGTAGGGAAATTACGTATCATTAATTAATTTTATCCTCTCCCAAGCTTGTGCAACATGTTCATGATCAAGTTGCTTAAAATTCATAATATCGTTTCTAAGAGAGATGATCTTAGCGGGAGGAAAATACTTAGAGATAAAAGCATCTTTGCACTTATTCCATGAATCAATACTATTTTTAGGCAAAGACGAAAACCAAGCTTTAGCACGATTTCTAAGAGAAAACAGAAATAGCTTAAGTTTAACAATATCATTATCCACATCTTTCTTATTTTTCATATCACACAAATCAACAAAGTTGTTTAGATGGGTAGCGGCATCTTCACTTGGAAGGCCAGAAAACAGATCTTTCATGACAAGATTCAGCAAAGCAGTATTAATTTTACAATATTCAGCATCGGTAAGAGGAGCAATCGGAGTGCTAATAAAATCATTATTGTTGGTATTGGTAAAGTCACACAATTTAGTATTATCTTGAGCCATCGTGACAAGCAAGCAATCCAACACACAAGCAAACAAGAAACAGGCAAAAGAGGCAAATTTGGAAAGAGAAGGGGAACGGAAGAGAGGGCGAATAAAACGGCAAGGGTGAAGTGAGGGAGAGGAAAACGAGAGGCAAATGGCAAATAATGTAATGCGAAGGATAAGGGTTGTGATGGGTACTTGGTATGTCTTGACTTGGCGTAGATCTCCCCGACAACGGCGCCAGAAATCCTTCTTGCTACCAGTTGAACACTGTGTTGGTTTTCCCTTGAAGAGGAAAGGGTGATGCAGTAAAGCAGCGTAAGTATTTCCCTCAGTTTTTGAGAACCAAGGTATCAATCCAGTAGGAGACCACGCGCGAGTCACCTCGTAGCTACACAGACAAATAAGAATCTCGCAACCAACGTGATAAAGGGGTTGCCAATTGTCAGGACCCCGATTCCAAGTCACATCGATCTAGCATGTAACACCTCATATCGCTTTGCGGCCTCACACACGGTATTCCCATGGGTGTCGCCTTACTATGGCCCGGGACCGTTTGTGTCTTTTGACTCACGTATATGATAGTGTCGCTAGCATCCATATGACAGACAACCCGGGCCAACATGGCTAGTCGTGAACCCAAAGCGGCACCAACCTATGGGGACAGGCATACATGTATCACATCGAGCATGTCGGTCAGCAGCGTGTGAATCCGGGCTGTAGCACTGGGCTAATAGGACTCCAGGAACCCGGGCTGTAGCAGGCTAGGCAGGACTCCGGATGTCACCGCGTGACATTTCCCCGAAGGGACAGACACAGGAACAAAGTGAAACACATGCCGGCCAGTCAAGTGTCCTGAGCAGTAGTGCTGGGCTAGCAGGACTCCGGTGAACCGGGCTGTAGCGGACTACTATGGCTCATGGAAGCACAAGACTACATTTCCCCATAAGAGAGGCTACCAAGGATAAACGACTAGGTTGTCGGATCCCACACATACCAAGCATTTCAATCATACACACAATATGCTCGATATGTGTAAATACAACATGGCATCAAAACATAACTCTACGACTCAAGTATTTATCCATTGGGCTCCGAAGAGCGAGATATTACAAACATGGGTCTCATGACCCAACATTCAGAGCATACAAGTCAAAGCACATGCAGAAGCTTAACTTGTCTGAGTACAGACAACTAAAATTGAAGAAGGCTGAGGAGCCTGACTATCTACCAGACCCTCCCAAGGGTACAAGATCGTAGCTGAGGTAACAAGCTAAACGTCGAAGCCCAAGTGTAACTACTAGCGAGATTGAAGTCTCTGTGCAAAACATAAAATAAGCAAACGTGAGTACAAATGTACCCAGCAAGACTTACATCAGAACTAACTACATATGCATCGGTATCAACAAAGAGGGTGGTGGAGTTTAACTACAGCAAGCCAGCTTTGACTCAGTGGCTAACCTGAACTACGACTGCAAGTAACTCTTTTGAGGTGGCGCACACGAGTCCACAAATTCACCATACCAACACACCACTATGGATCCGCTCCCGTCTCCCTACGAGAACGCCATCCATAGCACTCACGCTTATCTTGCGAGTTTTAGAGTATCCACTTTCACTTGTCTATGAACTATGCAAGGGGTCCAAGTTTCCATATCCGAGGAATCCGGCTATTCGAATAGATAATGATAAACCTACAAGGGTGTACTTCTTCACACACGCTCTCGCCACTTATCGCCCTGTACACGTCATGTACCTCGACAACCTTCAAGCGGAAGCCGGGCAAGGGAGTCGGCCACGACCTGACTAACCAACAAGTCTCTAGTCCAGGTTTATCGCCTATTCGGGTTCCATCCACAAGGAGATCCGGCCGGGGTGTCGCTCACGGCACCAAACGATGTGTGCAGGGTTCCCAAGCCCACCATCCGGGTGCCACTTGGTACACCGTGCCACTGTGCCTAGTCTATCCCAAGCCCACCTGTACCGGGTGCCACTTGGTAGACTACTAACACTACCTACAAACACCAGAAACTAGTTGCAACTCCTAGACAGAGATCGAGTTGATTAATAAGCTGAGAGGGGCCGAGTTACCGAAACCCAATGTGTGGTAGTAACTGTTCATGGATCACAAACACAGAACTCAGTTCCTGAGAATGGCTGCAATGAGACAACCCACCATGTACTCCTACATGGCCTCTCACCGCTACCTTTACCAAATCGTGTTCACACACTTAGCTCTCAATGGTAGGACGTGTTCACCATGTTCCAATTCATTCCCGATGAATCAGACCTGACTCAACTCTAAGCAGTAGCAGGCATGAGAACAAGCATGAAAGAGTAGGCACATCAGGGCTCAAACAACTCCTACTCATGCTAGTGGGTTTCATCTATTTACTGTGGCAATGACAGGTCATGCAGAGGAAAGGGGTTCAACTACTGCAGCATGTAACAGTTGAATCGGTGTTGTCCTAATGCAGTAAAAGAGAGCAGGAGCGAGAGAGTGGGATTGTATCGGAATGAACAAGGGGGTTTTGCTTGCCTGGCACTTCTGAAGATATTATAGCTCTTCATCGGTGTCATCAATCACGTCGTCGGAACCACGTCTATCGAGAGGGAACAAACACCAGCAACTGAGAAAGAACACAATCAATGTGATGCCACAATATGATGCATGATCATGACATGGCAATATGCTGTGATTTGAGCTAATGCATCTAGCTATGATTTAAATGAAGTTGGTTTGAATACATGATTCAAATTCCAACCCCATATATGATTATTTAAATGCCCTTTATTTGTTTTGTCCAAAACAGAGGACAAACATTGTTCAAACATGCATGAAAATGGTACAGATGGATTCCTTGAATTTTTCTGATAATTTTTCATATATAATTTATTTCATTTGGAGTTATGGTTGATTTTCTATGATTTTTAGAAGTTTGAAGTATTTTCTGAAATTCATAAATCCTTTTCTGATTTATTCTAATTTCCAGAAAATAGTAACAGCGTCAGCATGATGTCAGGATGACATCAACGGTCAACAAACCCGGTCCTGGTCAATCCTGATCTTGGGGGTCCGCATGTCATAGACTCAGTGTTAAGTGGATATTAAACCGGGGCTAAATATCTGCGGGGCCGGCGTGTCAGTGACTGTGTTGGGGGGGGGGCTAATTAAGCACATGCTTAACTCTAAACTAATGACGCCATGTCATCTAAACGGCGATTAGTCGCTGGTGCTAAGCGAGACACAGCGGCGCTCCCCGTCCGGCCATCTCCGGCGACGAGAGCAAGCGTGGCTGGGCTCTACGTACTCAGGGTGACGCGACGCGTCGAGTGGTGGATGCGGCAGGTGCGGAGGCTGGATTTAGAGGCGGCGACGGCGAGCTTTGGCGGAGGCCGGAGCTCGGGTTCGGTCGCGCGCGAGGCTGCGGCGCGTTAGCCAGAGCGCAGAGGGGCGCATCAGGATCCTGGGGACCCGACGAGCACGCGGGAGCTACTGGAGCGAGCGGAAGAGCTCCGGGGCGCGAGGTTTGTCAGCCATGGCGATGGCCGGAGCTCGGTGCTTGCGGGGACGACGGCTACGGCGCGGGAACGAGCAGGAGAGGAGGGGGAAAACGAAGGAGTCCTCACAGCGAAGTCGTTGAGCATCTCAGACGGCTTGGGACGGCTTGGAGACGGTGAATCGGTGCCGGCGATCTTCGGTGCCCGTCGGTGAAGACGATGATGATGGCGTTACTGTAGGGCTCCCAGCGTCGTGTGCGTTGACGGAGACGACGTACGCGACAAGTGCGGAGCTTCCAGACAAGTGGGGAGGCGAGGGGAGGCCACTAGGCACGGCGGCGGTGAGCTGCGCGCTGCGGGTGTGCTCGGGCGGCTGCGGAGAGAGAGCCAGAGCGGTGGGGAGAGGCCAGAGAGGCGGGGGAGTGGGCGAGGGGGTGCTGGGCGTCTCTCGGCGCGGACTAGGACGAAGGAGCGGCCTCCAGCGCGAAGCAGGAGGTGGAGGGCTCCGCGGGTGCGTGCGCGTGTTCGCTCCTGCCTACTGGCAGGAGGAAGACGACGAGCGAGGAGGTAAGTGGGCTGGGTCGGCCTCTCTCCTGGGCCAGGTGGGTAGGCTGCTCAGGTGAGCTCCTGTTTCCTTTTTGTTTCTGCTGTTTTTATTATTATTTAATCTTTTGCCACTGTTTCAAAATTCAAAATGAATTCAAAACAGTGCCAAAACACTCTGAAATATTTTATGTTACCTC
The DNA here is from genome assembly GCF_003073215.2 of Triticum urartu. Classification (NCBI taxonomy): domain Eukaryota; kingdom Viridiplantae; phylum Streptophyta; class Magnoliopsida; order Poales; family Poaceae; genus Triticum; species Triticum urartu. Next base: position 521,002,439 of record NC_053025.1, read on the forward strand.
TCTGGACTATTACAAAAGTACATAAAACATTTCAAAGCATTTGAAAATATATTCATTATATATTATGAATATATCCCCAAATTCAAATAGATTATTGATTAAATTTAGAGACCAAATAATTCCTTAAAAATGTTCCAGAATTTTGGTTTGATATATAACTCTTGCCAAAATTCACAAAACTATTTTTAGGGCATTTTGGATTCATAGAATGCTATTTAAAGGGTTCTTGTCCTTCTTTTAAAATAATTTATGAGGCTTTGAATATTCCTCATTTCAATTTCTTGAATTAAACATGATGCATGCTCACTGATGCTACTATTACACTTAGATATTCTAGGGCTGTGACACCAATCCCTTCACGACGACTTGCAAGATTGAGATCTGATAGAGATGATAATAATAAGATAAATATTTTTGGTATTTTTATGATATAGATTGAAAGTAAAGATTGCAAAATAAAGTAGATGGAAACTTATAGGATGGATAATAGACCCGGGGGCCATAGGTTTCACTAGTGGCTTCTCTCAAGATAGCATAAGTATTACGGTGGGTGCACGAATTACTGTCGAGCAATTGATAGAAAAGCGAATAATTATGAGAATATCTAGGCATGATCATGTATATAGGCATCACGTCCATGACAAGTAGACCGAAACGATTCTCCATCTACTACTATTACTCCACACATCGACCGCTATCCATCATGCATCTAGAGTATTAAGTTGATAAGAACAGAGTAACGCCTTAAGCAAGATGACGTGATGTAGAGGGATAAAATCATGCAATATGATGTAAACCCCATCTTTTTATCCTCGATGGCAACAATACAATACGTGTCGGTTCCCTTTCTGTCACTGGGATCGAGCACCGCAAGATTGAACCCAAAGCTAAGCACTTATCCCATTGCAAGAAAGATCAATCTAGTAGGCCAAACCAAACTGATAATTTGAAGAGACTTGCAAAGATAAAACAATCATACATAAAAGAATTCAGTGAAGATTCAAATATTGTTCATAGATAAACTTGATCATAAACCCACAATTCATCGGATCTTGACAAACACACTGCAAAAGAAGATTATATCGAATAGATCTCCAAGAGAATCAAGGAGAACTTTATATTGAGATCCAAAGAGAGAGAATAAGCCATCTAGGTACTAGCTATGGACCCGAAGGTCTGAAGTAAACTACTCACACATCATCGGAGGGGCCATGGAGTTGATGTAGAGGCCCTCCGTGATCAATGCCCCCTCCAGCGGAGCTCCGGAAAAGGCCCCAAGATGGGATCTCTTGGGTACAGAAGGTTGCGGCGGTGGAAATAGGGTTTCGTGGTGCTCCTGGATGTTTGTGGGGTATATGGATATATATAGGAGGAAGAAGTACGTCGGTGAAGCAACGAGGGACCCACGAGGGTGGAGGGCGCGCCCAGGGGGGTGGGTGCGCCCCCTGCCTTGTGGCCGCCTCGTTGATTGCTTGACGTCCACTCCAAGTCTCCTGGATCACGTTTGTTCCAAAAATAACGCTCCCGAAGGTTTCATTTCGTTTGGACTCCGTTTGATATTCCTTTTCGGCGAAACTCTGAAATAGGAAAAAACAACAATTTGGACTGGGCCTCCGGTTAATAGGTTAGTCCCAAAAATATAATAAAAGTGTAAAAATAAGCCCATTAACATCCAAAATGGATAATATAATAGCATGGAGCAATCAAAAATTATAGATACGTTAGAGACGTATCACTCGTAAGCAAGGCCTTCCGTACAGGCTTCTTCTGGCCCACGACCCGAGCAGATGCATAGGCCCTTGTACAACGCTGTGTCAAATGCCAGCTCTTTGCCAAACAAAGCCATATGTCGCCTACTGCCCTAAGAACTATCCCCATTACCTTGCCTTTCGCGGTCTAGGGGATAGACATGGTCGGACCCTTTAAAGGGGGAAGCCATAAGAAGAAATATTTACTAGTTGTGGTGGATAAATTTACTTAGTGGATAGAGGCCAAACCAGTAAAAACAGCTGAAGCCGGACCGGTGATAGATTTTATATCTGGTGTCGTACACCATTATGGTGTCCCGCACAACATTATTACTGACAACGGCTCTAACTTCACAGCCGATGAGGTAAAACATTGGTGTGCTAACCTTGGCATCAAGCTCGATTACGCCTCCGTATATCAGCCTCAAACAAACGGTCAAGTCGAACGGGCTAATGGCCTGATAATGAGCGGCATCAAACCCAGACTAGTGCGATCCCTAAAGGAGTCGGATAAACACTAGGTTGAGGAACTCGATTCCGTACTCTGGGGGTTGCGGACCACGCCCAACCGCACAACCAGATACACACCATTCTTCATGGTGTACGGCGCAGAGGCTGTCTTGCCCTGCGACAGTATTCATGATTCATCTCGAGTGCGCATGTATGAAGAGATAGAGGCCGAGCTCGATCGGCAGGACGACTTAGATGGCCTGGAGGAGGAGTGCGATGTCGCAAAAGCCCGTTCCGCATTCTATCAACAACAAGCTCGAAGATACCAAAGCAGAGAAGGGCGGGCAAAGACTTGTAATGTCGGTGAGCTCGTTTTACGCCTCCAAGAGAAGAAAAAGGACAAACTCAAACCAAAATGGGAAGGTCCCTTCATTATAGATGAAGTTCTCACTGGAGGAGCCTACCGCCTTTGCAATGCATCGGATAATCTCTTAGAGCCGGACCCTTGGAACGCTGTCCGGCTCCAAAGATTCTACGCATAAGTACAACCATGCTTCTTATTCGTTGTTTTGTCTCCTTTTCAGTTGTCACAACCCTAGCTTAGCCTTTGCTTGTCCTTGCATGATCATCATATCATCATGTTTAATTTTCTCAGAAACTTGAAATGGGTATGACAGAAACCCCCAGCACCACTCAAACCAACTAGGGTTACTAAAATACTTTTTCAATGAACCTGAAATGCCCTTCTAAAATGTTCATCATCTTTTTCTTGGTCTAGAACCTCTGACAAAACTGGTGCACACTTTTCTAGGACAACAGAGGGTCACTGAATTAAATCATATAGTATTTGCATTTGGGCATTTAAATGCTATAAAATATTTTAAATGCTCAAATAATCATAAACTAAAATGTTTACTGTTGGATACATTATAAACAGTAGCCATGATTAGTTTCATGATTTTTGGAAATGCCCTGGCATTTTTAATAAAGCCCTGAAGTTACAGAAAATAGAAAACATAAAAAATAGGAAAAGAGAGGAAACTACCTGAGCCACCTACCTGCAGCCGCACCAGCCCAGCTCCTGTACTGGCCTAGCCCACCAGGGGCTCCCCCTGTCGTCTTCCACCTCCTGCCAGTGGGCAGGAGGGCGTGTGCCCGACGCGCGCCGGCCACCTCCACCTTGCCTGCCTGTCTCCTTGCCACCTCGAAGCGCCCAGAGGACGCCACACAACCTCCCGACCACCTCGACCTCTCCCCCGTGCTCCTCCCCATCCTCTGCTCTCCCCCGCACCACACACGAGCGCCACCGTCGCCACCGTTCTCCGTTGCCGCTCCCTGAGCCACCCCCTCGCCCCTACAACGTGTCCATGAGCTCCGTCTCGACATCCCCGACCCCCTCGACGAGCCACGAGGCCCCGGACGCGCTGCAACGCCGCCACCGCTGCCGTTTCCTTCGTCGGCCACCGGAGATCGTCGCCATCGATTTGCCGCCTCTCGAGCTTCCCCGAGCCCGCTTCGACGCCTGCTGCAACCGCTGTGAGCTGCTGCTCCTCCTCCCCCTCTCCGTTTTCTCGTTTGCACGCTGCAGCTGCCGCTTCGCCGATGACCGAAACCCACCGCCGCAAGAGCTTGTCGCCGGTGTTGCTCCGGCGAGCATTTGGTCGCCCCAGCATGTCCAGCAAGCTCGCCGCACACCGTAGAGCCTCTCAAGTGCTTCGGGTCGTCCGTTAGCACGCCGCAGCCTCGACTCCAAGCACGCCCGAGCCCCGGCCGCCGCTGTTGATGTCGTCGTCGTCGCTACCGTCTACCTCGGGCCTTCCCGAGACCACCGTCGGACGCGTCGCGATGCCAGCTTCCCGTAGAACCTAGCCACGCATCCATCCATCGCCGGAGTTGGCCGGAAGGGCGACTTCGCCGCGTCTGTGTGCTCGCCGGCGATTAGCCGTCGGTGACAACCACTGTTAGGGGCTCATCACTTCCTAATTAACCCCCCCTGCTCACTGACAAATGGGCCCCATGCCCTAATTAACCCCAGCTTTATTTCTGCTTAGATTAGTCATAACCCTGCGGGACCCACACGTCAGCTTTGACCGTGCTGACGTGGCTGTTGACCTGGCCCCACAAGTCAGCCTCTGTTCCTGCCCTGTTACACTGACGTGCGGGCCCCACAGGTCAGGTTTGACCTGGACCGCGCCCTATTGACCTGCTGACGTCATGATGACGCAGTGCTAACGTAGTAAAGTTTTCTGGAATTAAAATAAATCAAAAATGATTTATAAATTTCAGAAAGTACCCCAAACTTCTAAAAATCATAGAAATTCACCGTAGCTCAGAATGAAATAAATTATATATGAAAAATTATCAGAAAAATTAAATCTATCCATTTAAGCTACTTTCATGCATGTTCAACCAACTTATACCCCCTGTATAAGTGAAAATATGATAATGACATTTTAAATACCCCTTATGGAGTTTGCATATGAACCCTTGGTTCATATGGACTTCATTTAAATTGTTGCTAGATGCACTAGTAGAAATCATAGCATATTTCCATGTCATGATCATGCATCATATTGTCGATTTGCATTGATTGTGTTCTTCTCTATTGCCGGTGCTTGTCCCCTCTCGGTAGGCGTATCCCGACGATGAGTTCGATGACACCGATGAAGAGCTATAATATCTTCAGAAGTGCCAGGCAAGCAAAACCCCTTTGTTCATTCCGATACAATCCCACTCTCTCGCTCCTGCTCTCTTTTACTGCATTAGGACAATAGCGATTCAACTGTTACACGCTGCGGTAGTTGAACCCCTTTCCTCTGCATGACCTGTCATTGCCACAGTAAATAGATGAAACCCACTAGCATGAGTAGGAGTTGTTTGAGCCCCGATGTGCCTACTCATTCATGCTTGTTTGTCATGCCTGCTACTGCTTAGAGTTGACTCAGGTCCGATTCATCGGGGATGAATTGGAATGTGGTGAACATGTCCTACGGTGTGTGAGCTAAGTGTGTGAACACGATTTGGTAAAGGTAGCGGTGAGAGGCCATGTAGGAGTACATGGTGGGTTGTCTCATTGCAGCCGTCCTCAGGAACTGAGTTCTGTGTTTGTGATCCATGAACAGTTACTACCAAACATTGGGCTCCGGGCGCTCCAAGCTCTCTCGACTTATTAATCAACTCGATCTCTGTCCAGGAGTTGCAACTAGTTTCTGGTGTTTGTAGGTAGTGTTAGTAGTCTACCAAGTGGCACCCGATACAGGTGGGCTTGGGACAGACTAGGCACAGTGGCCCGATGTAGCAAGTGGCACCCGGATGGCGGGCTTGGGAACCCTGTACACATCGTTTGGGGCCGTGAGCGACACCCCGGCCGAAACTCCTTGCGGATGGAACCCGAATAGGCGATAAACCTAGACTAGAGACTTGTGTGGTTAGTTAGGTCGTGGCCAACTCCCTCACCAGGCTTCCGCTTGAAGGTTGCCGAGATACACGACGTGTACATGGTGGTAAGTGGCGAGAGAGTGTGTGAAGAAGTACAACCCTGCAGGGTTATCATTATCTATTCAAATAGCCGGATTCCTCGGATATGGAAACTTGGACCCCTTGCATAGTTCATAGACAAGTGAAAGTGGATACTCTAAAATGCGCAAGATAAGCGTGAGTGCTATGGATGGTGTTCTCGTATGGAGACGGGAGCAGATCCATAGTGGAGTATTGATATGGTGAATATGTGGACTCGGGTGCGCCACCTCAAAGAGTTACTTGCAGTCGTAGTTTAGGATAGCCACCGAGTCAAAGCTGGCTTGCTGCAGTCAAACTCCACCACCCCTTTGTTGATACCGATGCATATGTAGTTAGTTCTGATGTAAGTCTTGCTGGGTACATTTGTACTCACGTTTGCTTATTTTATGTTTTTGTAGAGAGACTTCAGTCTCGCTAGTAGTTCCGTGTGGACTTCGACGTTTAGCTTGTTACCTCAGCTACGATCTTGTGCCCTCGGCAGGATCTGGTAGATAGTCAGGCTTCTCAGCCTTTTTCATTTGTAGATGTCTGTACTCAGACATGTTAAGCTTCCGCATGTGCTTTGAGTTGTATGCTCTGAATGTTGGGTCATGAGACCCATGTTTGTATTATCTAGCTCTTCGGGTCCTAATGAATAAATACTCCGAGTCGTAGAGTCTTGATGTGATGCCATGTTGTATTGCACATATTGAGCATATTGTGTGTATGATTGAAATGCTTGGTATGTGTGGGATCCGACAACCTAGTTGTTTATCCTTGGTAGCCTCTCTTATGGGGAAATGTAGTCTTGTGCTTCCATGAGCCATAGTAGTCCGCTACAACCCGGTTCACTGGAGTCCTGCTAGCCCAGCACTACTGCTCCGGAACACTTGACTGGCCGGCATGTGATTCACTTCGTTTCGGTGTCTGTCCCTTCGTGGAAATGTCACGCGGTGACATCCGGAGTCCTGCCTAGCCTGCTACAGCCCGGTACACCGGAGTCCTGTTAGCCCAGTGCTACAGCCCGGATTCACACGCTGCTGACCGACATGCTCGATGTTGATTCATGTATGCCTGTCCCCATAAGTCAGTGCCACTTTGGGTTCATGACTAGTCATGTCGGCCCGGGTTCCCTGTCATATGGATGCTAGCGACACTATTATATACGTGAGCCGAAAGGCGCAAACGGTCCCGGGCCATGGTAAGGCGACACCCGTGGGAATACCGTGCGTGAGGCCGCAAAGTGATATGAGGTGTTACCGGCTAGATCGATGTGACTTGGAATCAGGGTCCTGACAGTTTTGGTATCAGAGCCTGACTGCCTATAGGATTACCAAGCCAAGCTGGTCGAAGTCGTGTCTAGAAATGCTTTAGTTATATAAGGGAATTGATTGTGGATGGGAACGTAAGGCTCTTTTTACTCCTTATCCTCATGACCTTCTGATCTGAGTCATCTTATCTTTTCTACGGGGTTAAGAACTAGGCTTCTCTTCTATCTCTCAGGATGACGTGTTACTAAACCGTAGTTGCCTAGGATTGTTGAGTTCAAGCCTCAGTTCAGTTCCTACTACTTCCATATGTTCATAGCTGGCCTCAGAACCTTGAGTTTGTGATGTTGAGTGGCTATGCCACCATTTTTTGCAGGTTGTCTCAAATCTTTTGAGCATTTACAGCCGTTATGCTGTCCGAGTCATCCCAGGTCTCTAAATAGTCGGATGCATTTGCAAATCCTTCCTTCCCGTTCCCGGTGTTCCTTTGAGCTAGATTAACCACGCTAGTCAGTAAGTTGAGGTAATCCATTGCCTCGACATATATGTTAGAGCTATTATTATGACCCTAGGCATCCTAGAGAACCACCCATTAATCTAGCAATGCTTTGTATTCCCAGTGTGATGATTCTGGCCATTATTTTTGAAAGCATCCCGTGATGCCATCTAGTAGTAGGTATTCCACTCCTGGGTTCCTGACCCAAGATTCACCCTACTTACTTCATGTTGTTAGTATTTGCTAGTTCCCTTAAGATATTAGTAACCTTGTGATAGTCCTCGAGGTCTGTGGTATATCGTTCTTCCAATACCATGAGCCAATATGGCAGAAGTTATTTGAACCAGAAGATCACAATCAGAGTACTCTTGAGGAGTTCTCCATTCAAAATTGTGACTCTGCTAGTCCTCCCTCTCTGCATGGGTTATCCGGAAGAAACATGTTGAACTTGGTTCAACATAGTAATCCATGCATCCACAGCTCAGAAAGTTATATGTTCCTTGAGTTGACCCTCCTCAGCTGTATTCCGACCCTAGTCTATCAATTGATAGTCAGGAATAGTTGTGCATTTGTGTTCATCGATGCCTATTATTCTTGTGGTCTGTCAAGCCATTCTATTCCGGAATGACTAGGAGAAAACAAACTCACCTCATCCATTTCTTGGACTAGTCAACGTAGTTGTATTTCACAGATCAAATGCCAATCCAGCTTTTGCTCTGTTCTACCTTGGAGTGTTACCATCTTTATGTCAAGAATGTCATGAGAATTGCACCACCTCTTATGAATTCTTGACACAGTGATACTTCTCGCCATCATTATTCATTCCTCGGTCCCATGTTGTTGTAACCGAAATGCTGCCAAGTGAATTGTGATGTGTGAAATCAATACTCCGAGCAACTCGTTTCTTTGTAGTAAATGGACAATATTCTCATTCTTAGAGTGTTGATTATTAAATCATCATCCTAAGATTGATCGTGCTACCCAGTCCTTATTTCAGGTGCACTCTTCGATCAATGAGCTATGATTGTGTCAATCCCTCGTTCTTTTGATCATATCGTCTTGCCTTGAAAAACAAGATTGTTCTCGAGCTTAGTAACATATCGGTGGTTCATGATTTTCCAAATGTCTTCTCGGAAGTGTTACCAGGTTGTCACCTGACCGCTATGTTGAGTTCGTGATCAAGTTGGTTTCTTGTAACCACCCCTTCTCCAAGAATCTGTGTTGGATACCCCTGAGCTAGTTGGTTAAGCTAAACAACAACTTGGAGAGTTGAAAGATAAAAGCTTGTCTGACTTAGTTCGTGTTAAGGGATATCTCTTGTGTGTGTGTGTGTTGAATAAAGATGATATCTCCATTGATTGGTCCTCGTGATCAGTTATTGGATCTATTATCTTGTCCAAACTTTGATTTGAGTGTGGGCTATTCTCAAATCAAATCAGAACCAACGATGTTCGTAATGTTGTGTTACTCGTGGTTGATTCCTCGGGCATACACCATTACATCCTTTGGTCTGACCAATGCTATCACCGTGTTCACTTAATTATGGAATTACATCTATATGGAAGCCTGGATGGTTGTTGTTGAGCCCATTGACAACAATTTCATCTTGTCCATGATTCGGGTTGAACATCTAAGTTAGTGTTGGAAACTTTGTAAACAATGCCTTTGTGTCCCGCTCATGAGGTATATGTTTGGATGAAAGAAGAGACTTCCCCTAATTCATGTGCATTCGATGCAAGTTGCCGCCGTGAATTCGAGAAAGATTACTTTTGCTTCCTCTGGAATCATCCCAAGTTAGTCACGCCCATGTGCGAAGTACTCTATGGTATGATAGGTTGGCCGCCTCCATTCTGTATGTGTTCCTAGCACACCAAGCCACTGATTGATTTGTTCAAGGAGAAGAAGTTCCTTCTTAAGAGCTAATCATGACTTATGCAAGGACTTCGTTATCCACAATGATGGTTCCCCACCTGAACTCGGTAGTGTTTATTATAAGACTACTATGTGGTCATGCTTATCTGGGACAACGTGTTCACAGGTTTGTAGCAGAACCAGCTCATGTTTTGGAGCTTGCTATCGTAGTTCATTTCCCGAGAATCTCGCAATGTCATCTCGTTGGTTTGTGTTGCAAACTTCCTTTTCAGACATGCCGAGTCTGAAGTATCCTGTTACCAACCAGATCTAAATCTCAGGCAGATATGATGGTTGGAAAATCCCCAACATTTTCATTTTGTTCCCAGCTTGCACCGCCATTGTGTCATCCTACTATGAACTACCCTTCTCAGTAATTACTGATTAGGATCATCTTTAAAATGGTACTACCGTGCGTCCCATCCATTTCTGGTGATAAGCAAAAATCACTGACTGCGTTGTCTTCAACAAGGTAGTCCACATCATCCATTCTAGTCTGAGTATGCCATCCTTTTCCGACTCCTTCAAATGATCGATTGTGATTGCCTTAGGCTGGTATAAAGAGTTTCAACGATCTTGTATCAAAAGTAATTCTTTTTGCCACTTAAGGGAATAATTCTACGAGTCACCCTCCTTAAGGTATCACGTTACGAAATCATGGCAATTATCTCCTTGCTACTTTGAAAATTCATGCTCCATCTTATTCAAGTGTGGAATTGTAGCCTGCCAAATTGAAACCTCGTCGTCTCTTTCTTTCCTCCCCTCTCGATATGTGTTTTGTGTCTCAACTCGAGAGATGTTCCTACATATCACCCCATAAGTTGATCGTGAGTTGCTCGATCTTCGAGAAGATCGATTTTGGTAGAGTTTCTTTCCGTCACCATCATGTTGGATGAAGATCTCGAAAGCAAAGACGTCAAGATCAATTGGAGCAATAAATCAACATCTCCGAGAAGGGCAATTGGATCATGAAGATCGTGTCGGCCTTGTGCCCCCTCTGTCTTCTTACCTCACATCTTGAATCTCGGGACGAGATTCTTGTTTAGTGGGGGAGAGTTGTCACAACCCTAGCTTAGCCTTTGCTTGTCCTTGCATGATCATCATATCATCATGTTTAATTTTCTCAGAAACTTGAAATGGGGATGATAGAAACCCCCAGCACCACTCAAACCAACTAGGGTTACTAAAATACTTTTTCAATGAACCTGAAATGCCCTTCTAAAATGTTCATCATCTTTGTCTTGGTCTAGAACCTCTGACAAAAATGGTGCACACTTTTCTAGGACAACAGAGGGTCACTGAATTAAATCATATAGTATTTGCATTTGGGTATTTAAATTCTATAAAATATTTTAAATGCTCAAATAATCATAAACTAAAATGTTTACTGTTGGATACATTATAAACAGTAGCCATGATTAGTTTCATGATTTTGGAAATACCCTCGCATTTTTAATAAAGCCCTGAAGTTACAGAAAATAGAAAACAGAAAAAATAGGAAAAGAGAGGAAACTACCTGAGCCACCTACCTGCAGCCGCACCAGCCCAGCTCCTGTTCTGGCCCAGCCCACCAGGGGCTCCCCCTGTCGTCTTCCACCTCCTGCCAGTGGGCAGGAGGGCGTGTGCCCGACGCGCGCTGGCCACCTCCACCTTGCCTGCCTGTCTCCTCGCCGCCTCGAAGCGCCCAGAGGACGCCACGCAACCTCCCGACCGCCTCGACCTCTCCCCCGTGCTCCTCCCCATCCTCTACTCTCCCCCCGCCACACCCGAGCGCCACCATCGCCATCGTTCACCGATGCCGCTCCCTGAGCCATCCCCTCGCCCCTACGACGTGTCCATGAGCTCCGTCTCAACATCCCCGACCCCCTCGACGAGCCACGAGGCCCCGGACGCGCTGCAACGCCGCCACCGCTGCCGTTTCCTTCGTCGGCCACCGAAGATCGTCGCCGTCGATTCGCTGCCTCCCGAGCTTCCCCGAGCCTGCTTCAACGCCTACTGCAACCGCTGTGAGCTGCTGCTCCTCCTCCCCCTCTCTGTTTTCTGGTTTGCACGCCGTAGCTGCCGCTTCGCTGATGACCGAAACCCACCGCCGCAAGAGCTTGTCGCTGACGTTGCTCCGGCGACCATTTGGTCACCCCAGCATGTCCAGCAAGCTCGCCGCACACCGTAGAGCCTCTCAAGCGCTTCGGGTCATCCGTTAGCACGCCGTAGCCTCGACTCCAAGCACGCCTGAGCCCCGGCCGCCGCTGTTGATGTCGTCGTCCTCGCTACCGTCCACCTCGGGCCTTCCCGAGACCACCGTCGGATGCGTCGCGATGCCAGCTTCCCGTAGAACCTAGCCACACATCCATCCATCGCCGGAGTTGGCCGGAAGGGCGACTTCGCCGCGTTTGTGTGCTCGCCGGCGATTAGCCGCCGGTGACAACCACTGTTAGGGGCTAATCACGCCCTAATTAACCCCCCTTGCTAATTGAAAAATGGGCCCCATGCCCTAATTAACCCCAGCTTTATTTCTGCTTAGATTAGTCATAACCCTGCGGGACCCACGCGTCAGCTTTGACCGTGCTGACGTGGCTGTTGACCTGGCCCCACAAGTCAGCCTCTGTCCCTGCCCTGTTACACTAACGAGCAGGCCCCACAGGTCAGGTTTGACCGAGACCGCACCCTGTTGACCTGCTGACGTCATGATGACGCGGTAAAGTTTTCTGGAATTAAAATAAATCAGAAATGATTTATAAATTTCAGAAAATACCCCAAACTTCTAAAAATCATAGAAATTAAACCGTAGCTCAGAATGAAATAAATTATATATGAAAAGTTATCAGAAAAATTCAATCTATCCATTTAAGCTACTTTCATGCATGTTCGACCAACTTATACCCACTGTATAAGTGAAAACATGATAACGGCATTTTAAATACCCCGTATGGAGTTTGCATATGAACCCTTAGTTCATATGGACTTCATTTAAATTGTTGCTAGATGCATTAGTACAAATCATAGCATATTTCCATGTCATGATCATGCATCATATTGTCGCATTTGCATTGATTGTGTTCTTCCCTATTGCCGGTGCTTGTCCCCTCTCGGTAGGCGTATCCCGACGATGAGTTCGATGACACCGATGAAGAGCTATAATATCTTCAGAAATGCCAGGCAAGCAAAACCCTCTTGTTCATTCCTATACAATCCCACTCTCTCGCTCCTGCTCTCTTTTACTGCATTAGGACAACAGCGATTCAACTGTTACATGATGCGGTAGTTGAGCCCCTTTCCTCTGCATGACCTGTCATTGCCATAGTAAATAGATGAAACCCACTAGCATGAGTAGGAGTTGTTTGAGCCCTGATGTGCCTACTCATTCATGCTTGTTTGTCATGCCTGCTACTGCTTAGAGTTGAGTAAGGTCCGATTCATCAGGGATGAATTGGAATGTGGTGAACATGTCCTACGGTGTGTGAGCTAAGTGTGTGAACACGATTTGGTAAAGGTAGCGGTGAGAGGCCATGTAGGAGTACATGGTGGGTTGTCTCATTGCAACCGTCCTCAGGAACTGAGTTCTGTGTTTGTGATCCATGAACAGTTACTACCACACATTGGGCTCCGGGCGCTCCAAGCTCTCTCGACTTATTAATCAACTCGATCTCTATCCAGGAGTTGCAACTAGTTTCTGGTGTTTGTAGGTAGTGTTAGTAGTCTACCAAGTGGCACCCGGTACAGGTGGGCTTGGGACAGACTAGGCACAGTGGCCCGGTGTACCAAGTGGCACCCAGATGGTGGGCTTGGGAAACCTGTACACATCGTTTGGGGCCGTGAGCGACACCCCGACCGGATCTCCTTGCGGATGGAACCCGAATAGGCGATAAACCTGGACTAGAGACTTGTGTGGTTAGTCAGGTCATGGCCGACTCCCTCACCAGGCTTCCGCTTGAAGGTTGCCGAGATACACGACGTGTACATGGTGGTAAGTGGCGAGAGCGTGTGTGAAGAAGTACACCCCTGCAGGGTTATCATTATCTATTCGAATAGCCGGATTCCTCGGATATGGAAACTTGGACCCCTTGCATAGTTCATAGACAAGTGAAAGTGGATACTCTAAAATGCGCAAGATAAGCGTGAGTGCTATGGATGGCGTTCTCGTATGGAGACGGGAGCGGATCCATAGTGGAGTATTGATATGGTGAATATGTGGACTCGGGTGCGCCACCTCAAAGAGTTACTTGAATTTGTAGTTCAGGATAGCCACCGAGTCAAAGCTGGCTTGCTGCAGTCAAACTCCACCACCCCTTTGTTGATACCAATGCATATGTAGTTAGTTCTAATGTAAGTCTTGCTGGGTACATTTGTACTCACGTTTACTTATTTTATGTTTTTGTAGAGAGACTTCAGTCTCGCTAGTAGTTCCGTGTGGACTTTGACGTTTAGCTTGTTACCTCAGCTACGATCTTGTGCCCTCGGCAGGATCTGGTAGATAGTCAGGCTTCTCAGCCTTTTTCATTTGTAGATGTCTGTACTCAGACATGTTAAGCTTCCGCATGTGCTTTGACTTGTATGCTCTGAATGTTGGGTCATGAGACCCATGTTTGTATTATCTGGCTCTTCGGGGCCTAATGAATAAATACTCTGAGTCGTAGAGTCTTGTTGTGATGCCATGTTGTATTGCATATATTGAGCATATTGTGTGTATGATTGAAATGCTTGGTATGTGTGGGATCCGACAACCTAGTTGTTTATCCTTGGTAGCCTCTCTTATGGGGAAATGTAGTCTTGTGCTTCCATGAGCCATAGTAGTCCGCTACAGCCCGGTTCACCGGAGTCCTGCTAGCCCAGCACTACTGCTACAGAACACTTGACTGGCCGGCATGTGATTCACTTCGTTCCTGTGTCTGTCCCGTCGGGGAAATGTCATGCGGTGACATCCGGAGTCCTGCCTAGCCTGCTACAGGCCGGTACACCGGAGTCCTATTAGCCCAGTGCTACAGCCTGGATTCACATGCTGCTAACCGACATGCTCGACATTGATTCATGTATGCCTGTCCCCGTAAGTTAGTGCCACTTTGGGTTCATGACTAGTCATGTCGGCCCTGGTTCTCTGTCATATGGATGCTAGCGACACTATCATATACGTGAGCCGAAAGGCGCAAACGGTCCCAGGCCATGGGAAGGCAACACCCGTGGGAATACCGTGCGTGAGGCCGCAAAGTGATATGAGGTGTTACCGGCTAGATCGATGTGACTTGGAATCGGGGTCCTGACATCAATTTTTCCCTTTTTTTGTTTTATACGTTTCCCATGATTTGTTCGGATAAGCCGAACACTTGAGGGGTACACATCCTTAAATGTACACACCCCGCTGAGGGAGTCCTGGATTAGGGGGTCCTCGGACAGCCGGACTATATACTTTGGCCGGACTGTTGGACTATGAAGATACAAAATTGAAGACTTCGTACCGTGTCCGGGTGGGACTCTCCTTTGCGTGGCAGGCAAGCTTGGCATTTTGAATATGTAGATCTCCTCCCTTGTAACCCTAGCCCCCTCCAGTGTCTATATAAACCGGAGGGTTTAGTCCGTAGGACAACAACAATCATAATCATAAGCTAGCTTCTAGGGTTTAGCCTCTATGATCTCATGGTAGATCAACTCTTGTCATACTCATATCATCCAGATCAATCAAGCAGGAAGTAGGGTATTACCTCCATCGAGAGGGCCCGAACCTGGGTAAACATTGTGTCCCCTGCCTCCTGTTACCATCCGCCTTAGACGCACTGTTCGGGACCCCCTACCCGAGATCCGCCGGTTTTGACACTGACATTGGTGCTTTCATTGAGAGTTCCACTGTGCCGTCATGATAAGGCTGGATGGCTCGTCTTGTTGTCAAGGACAACATAACCTCGGGGGGAGCCCTGGCTGTAGGCCAAACCCTCCGACTAGGCAGCTTCGTCACGACCGCCCGTTCGGCCGTCGCACTGACGATGACTTCTCGGGTCATCAAAAACAGCCTCCACGCTCGGGATTTGCCAAGCAGATGGATCCAATAGAGCTCTCTTCTTTGAACGAGCTCTTGGATCGCATCGCCGCCCTGGGAGTCGCAACGGACTATGATCGGATCGGGCTTAAACCCGACCAAAGGGAGATTAACTCTCCGCCGGTCACCCACCAGATAGCGGTGGTGGAGGAGCAATGTAGCCATTCTTCCTCTATTTTGAGGACAAACTATGTCCGGATCCCCAAGCTCTCCGAGCCGGATACCCGTCCATGGGAGGACATGGCCCAAGCTTCGAACCTAGAATCGGACAGTGGGCCAGAACTATTGGGCAACATCCCGGAGTCCGAACTGCCAAGCTCGGAAACTCCTCCGCCCCGGGGTCTCAGATTGGGTCAGGGTTTGGACCTAAATCTACCCACCCACCCAGACTCAAGTGATCTTTCCCACATTAGACAAGAGCCCCAAGAGACAGTACATCACTATTGGGCCAGATTCCTCCTTGTAATGAACAAGGTCAAGGACTGTCGTGAGGAAGACGCAATTTCATTCTTCTGCAAAAATTGCACGGACAAGGGAATACTCAACGCCATAAGTCGCCGTGACATAGCACACTTTGCTGACTTAGCGGCCATAGTACGGAAGTACTGTGCGATGGAAAGCGCCTGGAAAACCCAAACCAAATTCTGGGACCCTCCGGCTCTCACTAAACCCCCCCGTCCGAACTAAAAGGGTGTACTCTCGTAAGTCACCCGACCCAATTAAAAAGAAACCAAAGCCCACTATAGGGCGTGGAACTGTATTGGAGGGATGGCTCAGTGGGCCATGCAAAATTCACAGTACAACGGATACCATGCCAACACACAGGCTTAGAGCATGTTGGATACTCCGGCAGGTGGCCAAGAGTGGTGAGGATATCCTCACCAACAATACAACACAGCACCATCCTGTGGAAAATAACAATACATTATTGGCAGTCTTCGAGACCTTCGCCTCAAATAATAGGCGCAAGCGAACACTCCGCAGCCTTGCCGAAGTCTGCCACGTTGCAGCAATAAATCCATGGAACGACACGGACATAACCTTCAATGCCAGTGATGAACCTCAATTCCGAACAGCCCGAGCACCAGCCGCTTTGGTCCTTAGTCCAATTGTGGACGACTTCCAGCTTACTAAAGTGCTCAAGGACGATGGCAGCGGATTAAACCTCATCTACGAGGAAACTCTTAGCAAGATGGAAATAGACAAGAGCCGCATTGAGCAAAGCAGCACGACCTTCAGAGGAATCAGCCCTAGTCGGGAGGCACGATGTGCGGGAAAAATCACACTAGATGTGGTATTCGGCATGCGGGAGAACTATAGGTCCGAAGAAATCACATTCCAAGTGGCCCCGTTTAGTAGCGGATACCACGCCCTTTTAGGGCGGGAGGCATTCACGATCTTCCAAGCTATACCCCACTACGGGTACATGAAGCTCAAAATGCCCGGGCCCAATGGAATAATCACTCTGGCTAGTGATTCGGACATAGCACTCCCTGCTGAAAATAAAACCGCTGCACTAGCCCTCGAGGCGTTATCTGAAGCCCTGGCGGCCGAAGAACTAACTGCGCTGCGCTCCACAGTGGACAGGGACGACATGATACTCGACAAAAGACCCAAGTCCACCTCTTTTAAACCAGCGGACAAAATAGTCAAATTCTAGGTCCACCCAACGGACCCTACAAAAACAACATCGATTGGGGCATAGCTGAACCCCACAACAGACGCCGCACTGCGGGAGTTCTTGCGCGAGAATTGGGACATCTTCGCATGGCATCCTTCAGACATGTCAGGAATCCCACGCAGGCTGGCCGAGCATAGCCTTAACATTCTAAAGGGGTTCAAGCCGGTCAAGCAGACTCTTCAGCGTTTCTCTAAGCCCAAGCGGCAAGCCATGGGAGAAGATCTAGCCAAGTTACTCGAGGCCGGATTCATCAGAGAAATAAAACATCCAGACTGGCTAGCAAACCTGGTGATGGTACCAAAGAAGGACAAATCCTGGCGCCTATATGTCGATTTCAAGGACCTTAACAAGGCTTGCCCCAAGGATCCCTTCCACCTCCCCCGCATCGATCAAATTATCGACGCTACGGCAGGACACGACTCATTGTGTTTCCTCGATGCATACTCCGGATACCATCAAATTAAGATGGCGAAGTCCGATCAAGCCGCAACAGCATTTATCACTCCATACGGCCCCTTCTGTTTTAACACCTTGCCTTTCGGGCTCAAAAACGCCGGTACAACCTATAAACGCATGATTCAGACATGCCTGGAAACACAAATCGGCAAAACAGTGGAGGCATACGTAGACGATGTGGTCATTAACACAAGACACATTGAATCTTTAATTGACGACTTGAGGCTCACGTTCGACAATCTCAGAACATACGACATCAAGCTCAATCCGAAAAAATGCGTTTTCGGCGTGCCCGCCAGAAAACTCTTGGGCTTCATCGTCTCCAATAGAGGAATTGAAGCAAATCCGGCTAAAAATCCGAGCTTTGTCACAGTTGGCTACCCCAATAGACCTCAAGAAAATCCAGAAATTAACTGGATGCGTGGCTGCCTTAAGCCGTTTTATCTCCCGATTAGGAGAAAAGGCACTACCTCTTTATCGCCTTCTTCGACGCACCGAACACTTCGAGTGGACAGATGCGGCCACGGCCGGATTGAAGAAATAAAAGCTGTATTGGCCACCAACCCAATCTTGGCTGCTCCAAATGTCGGGGAACCAATGCTGCTATATATAGCGGCAACACACCAAGTTGTAAGCGCAGTGCTCGTCATCGAACGAGAGACGGACGGGCATACGTTCCTGCTTCAAAAGCCGATATACTACGTATCCACTGTCCTCACTCCATGCAAAGCACGGTACCCACATTATCGAAAGATAGCATACGCGGTCTTCATGGCATCCCAGAAACTACGACACTACTTTCAAGAGTGTTCAATTATGGTGGCCTCCGAAGTACCACTCAACGACATAATAAATAACCGCGATGCCACGGGCCGGATTGCTAAATGGGCTATCGAGCTCCTCTTGTTCGACATCACATATAAACCACGACGAGCCATTAAGTCTCAAGTACTGGCTGATTTCGTCGCCGAATGGACGGAAGCCGAACTCCCTAAAGAGACGACACATACTCCAATTGGATCATGCACTTTGACGGCTCTAAGATGCTGGCTGTTCTGGGGGCAGGCGTCGTCCTGACATCCCCCACCGGAGATACAGTCCAATACGTACTCCAAATATTATACACAGATTCCAACAATGTAGCAGAATATGAGGCCCTGTTGCATGGTCTCCGGATGGCAGTCTCCATGGGCATTCAACGCCTAGAGGTGCGGGGGGATTCGAACCTCACAATATCTCAAATAAATGGGGACTTTGACGCCAAGGACCCAAAAATGGCGGCTTACCGCAACGCCGTCCTCAAAATGTCAGCTCGGTTCGAGGGCCTCGAATTCCACCATGTGGTCCAAGAAAACAATCAAGCGGCGGATATCCTCGCCCGCATTGGTGGTAAGTGCGACCCTGTCCCACCTAATATCTTCTTGGAAAGGCTATTTAAGCCATCCATGGTGTGGGAAGGGGAGACCGGCAAAGACAGTCCGGATCCGGCCACAACACCAGACCCTGAACACTTTGACATAATCGGAGGCTCTGCCACCGAAATAACACCTTCGGCCCACATGATTATGGCTGTCATCGCCCCGTGGACAGAACCCTTCTTGGCTTACCTAACTTGGCAAGAACTCCCCGATGACCCAAACGAGGCACGTTGCATTGTGCGGCGGTCTAAAGCCTACAAGGTCCACGAGGGAGAGCTTTATAAGAAAAGCACTACCGGAGTACTTCAAAGCTGCATCTCCGAAGAGGAAGGACGACAACTTTTGGCAGAAATTCATGCTGGACTTGGCGGCCACCACGCCGCAGCTCGGGCCCTTGTAAGCAAGGCCTTCCATACAGGTTTTTACTGGCCGACGACCCGAGAAGACGCACAGGACCTTGTTCAACATTGCATCGGTTGCCAGCTGTTTGCTAACCAAAGCCATATGCCACCCACTGCTCTCCAAACAATCCCCATTACTTGGCCCTTCGCGGTCTGGGGGCTTGACATGGTCGGACCCCTTAAAGGGGGAAGCCACAAGAAAAAAATACCTATTGGTCATGGTGGATAAATTCACCAAATGGATAGAAGCCAAACCAGTCAAAACGGCCGAGTCCGGACCAGTGATAGACTTCATATCTGGGGTTGTACACCATTACGGCGTCCCCCACAGCATCATCACCGATAACGACACAAACTTTACATCCAACGATGTAAAAACCTGGTGCAGCAAAATGGGCATTAAGCTCGATTATGCCTCTGTCTATCACCCGCAAAGTAATGGTCAAGTCGAGAGAGCAAATGGTCTTATCATGAGCGGCATTAAACCCAAATTAATGCGATCCTTGAAGGAATTAGATACACCGGGTGGAGGAGCTTGACTCCGTACTATGGGGGCTGCGTACCACGCCGAATCGCACTACCGGATACACACTGTTCTTTATGGTGTACGGCGCAGAGGCGGTACTGCCCTGCGACATCATTCATGACTCACCTTGAGTGCGCATGTACGAAGAGAAAGAAGCCGAGCTTGATCAGCAGGACAGTTTGGACGCTGTCGTGGAATTGACATGGCAGATGTCCTAGATCAAGGACTTAGTCGTAGGGCCATCGCACTAGGAAGCTTAAAGGGGTTAATCGGGACAAAGGACACACGGGAGAGTTTTTATACTAGTTCGGCCCCTTACGATGAAGGTAAAAGCCTACGTCTAGTTGGGATTGGTATTGCTGAGGTTTCGATCTCCAAGAGGCTCAGCTCGCCGGCTTGGTTATCGACTTGGTTGTTTCTTGTCCTAAACCGCCACCGGGTCGTCCCCTTATATACACGGGTTGACGCCTGGTGGCCTACAGAGTCCCGGCCGGCTCATAATCGTGTCCGGCTCGGTGACTTCCTTTACATGCCTTTCTTTACAAGTCTTTCCTTACATATGACGGTTTACAGTATTAGGCCTTAAGCCGGCCCCAGGCCTTTGGGCCTTCTATACGTTTAGTAAACTATCATCTTGAATGTTTATCGGGCTTCTTATGTAACCCGCCATTAGGGCTGACCCGGCCCCTCCTGGACGGGTTATACTGGTAGTAATATCCCCAACATTAGGCCCCAGGTTGACTTTGAATTTTGTTCTTTGTCAATCTTCAATACTTAGATGGAATTCATCCTCTGTCTGAAAACTTCTGTAACCCGCCGTGACGTCATCTTCTAAAAACACAAAAAACTTTCATGATGTCATCTTCCAATGGATCTTTTATTTTTTAATTCCTTTCGAGAATTGAGGCGTCCGTTTAGTTGGATAATCATTATTTGGGTCTCCTTGATTTTTGCGCCCGCCTGTTCGCGTACTCCCTTATAAATAGGCACTACCTAGGTCTTTTTCATTCTCCCCCTTCGGTCGTCTTCCTCCTCTCGCTATTTCACCGCCGCTCGAGCTCTGCCGCTGCCACCACAGATACACTCGTCTTCTTCACCTCAGGCCGCTGCATCAACCTGATTTGACCAGAGAAAACACGACGAACCTCCGCAGTAGCCCTGCATCTGTAAGTCCCTTTCCTTCTCTGCCTTAGATCTGCATTTCGGCTTCTCGAGTTCGTCGGTGTTCGTCGGTGTTCATCACAGACTCTTGGTAGATTTCACCTCCGATGCCCTTTCCTGATCGTCCGATAGTGTAGAACTGCTGCGGTAGCTATTTGGCATTCATTTTTGATAGCAGTAGATCTCTTTCTCCTGTATAGATGCTTTGTTAGGTGATAAACTCATATGTACTGGATTTTTAGGTCTAGAATATTTTCTTTTTGGGACAGCCATTTGATCCAAAATAGTAATGATAGCTTGGTGAAACTTGTTTATGCCAACACTTAGCTGAATCTTCTTTCTGAGAAAATCTGTAGTCATGGCGGCTTACCACTCCGGCTTTCTTTTCCTTATATGTCATTAGCCCTTAGTTTAAGCCGCCGTTACTTGTTTTACAACTTCAACCTTTTGCCGTAAATTGAAATGGCATGCTGTTTTTCCTTTTCCAGTCCCTTGGACATCATGCCGTCAAAGACACCCACCATCTGCAATTGGGTCCCCTCAACCATAACTGAGGAGCGTCTAAAAGAGTTCTTTCCTCATTGGATTTCTGCCCTCAAGAAACATCATGTCTTATCGTGCTCCTGACCCGGAAGAAGAATGACCCAATCCAAAATATGACGAAGTGATCGTCTTTACTGATCACATGAACCGGGGCTTCTCACCGCCTGGCTCAAAGTTTTTCAGAGAAGTTCTTCACTTTTTCAAACTCCATCCTCAGGATATTGGGCCCAATTCCATATCCAATATTTGTAACTTCCAAGTGCTCTATTCGGTATATCTTCAGCAAGAGCCGACTGTGGAGCTATTTAGAGAGTACTTCTATCTGAACCGGAAGAACGAGTGCACCAATGGCCTTAGCTTAGAACTTGGAGGCATCTCAATTCAGCGCCGGCAGGGTGCGATTTTCCCTCTCATAGTTTTACCAAGTCACCCAAAGGACTGGAACCAAACTTGGTTTTACTGTCTGGACATCTCACCCGCCAACGAGAAGCCACTGCCGGGTTACCGCCCCGATCGTCTTGACACCAAGTTCGCCCTGTCAGATAAACTTACCGTTGCTGAACGCAAGAAGCTGCTTCCATCTATCAGAAGAATCAACGGTTTGTTGGGGAACGGTTTAACTGGAGTCGACCTAACCCGTTGCTGGATCTCATGGTGGATTATTCCATTAAGCCGTCGTTCAAAGTTGATGTATGAATATGGTGGAGACCTGGACGACTCTCTCTGTCATACCCTGGTTCAACTAACCGAGGAGGACGTTGTCACAATGTCAAATTTTCTGGTGAATGCGAAGTATGAAGATTGCAGTGTTGTTGGGTTAAATCCCTTCTATAAATTTAACCCGGTACCAGAAGTAAGGATATTCTGATCTTTTTTCCTTTGTATTTGGTCCAGCCGTATTGTTTATCACTGATCCTTCCTCTTGTCTTTGTAGGCCAACTCTGACTTTTGGAAAGTGAAATATGATCACGAAGCTGTCAAGAAGGAGAAACTTGCCGCCATGAACGCCAAGAAATCGACCCGGAGAACGAAGAAGAAGAAGAAGAAGAAGAAAACCACGGTTGAAGATTTAATGAAACTTGATGACACGTCTGACTCGGAGGTAGCCCTTGATTCCCTTGGCCAACTTTTTAACAATCTTATTGACACTGATCCTTACCAGGATGACACTGGGGCCAGTCACGCCGGGGAAGCAGAGGTAACTATCATTTCCTCCGACTCAGAGCCCTTACCAAGACACAAAGTTTGACGAGTGATCCGTAAAGTAAGGTTTTCTAACCCCTTATCTCACTTGGATCCCAACTTTCATTTGAAAAAGCAGCAACATGAAAGCTGCTGTGAAGTTGAGATTGAAGATGAACCGGCTGTCGTCCTTCAACAAACCCCTCGAAAACGCCCGACCGAGGTTTACTTATTACCGTCCTTAACTTGTTTTAATGAATCCTGCTCCTTGTATTTCCTTTAACTCCTTTCTTTTACCTTTTCAGGAGGTGTCTCATTCCTCAGGCGACTCATCACAAACACAATTTCCGGCTTTCAAAACTGCTCCTGGGTAACCAGAAATCCTCTTTTCTTCCGGGTTGATCAATTGTATCTTGATCCTGACTATCTTGCAATATTTTTTCCGTAGCGGCCAGGCTAAATCCAAGAAGGCGAAGGCAGCAAAACCGACGGAAGACCCGCCAGTACTAGCATCTGACCCGGCTAGGTCGCCTTCTCCATTAACTGACGCCCCAGAAGACCCGCCTATTGTCAATGAAGCAAATCCTCCGGAGCCGTCCCTTGACAAAGCCACTATGAATCCTTCTACAGCTGGACCGTCAAGCTCAACCGACCCGCCGTCTCCATGTTTTCAAGATGTTCAAATTACTGGGAGCCGCTTTGTTGAGCCGGGGAACCCAACGGTGTTAGCTCGGTGCACAGCAAAGCAAGAAGCATTGGAGAGGCAGAAGGTTCACTTTGATGTTGCCAATTATGACCGTCTCAATGCGAGTGATATCTTATCCGGCTATCTCAGTCATGTACACTCCACTCGTGAGTCTGAGATCGAGATGGTCAAGCAGCTTCAGTTGAAGTATGAGGTACGTTGTTTCCAGTTTACTAATATTCCTTCAGCCCCCAAGTCTTCAGATTGTGAGAGAAATAGAATAACCTGTAGGCTTAAAGTATAGTCTGAGACTTTTACCTCTGAATCTTTGCCTGATATTGATAGAAACAAAAACATCACCTATAGTCCCCAAGGACCGATTTATTTTGACCATCAATGAATCGGTACTTTAGAATTTAAAATCGTCTTCAGAATACTTAATCCTCCGGTTTAACCTTGATAAATTTGCTGAACTGCGTACATTAGCCCCAAGTGCCAAGTGCTATTACTGTTGGAAATATGCCCTAGAGGCAATAATAAAAAGATTATTATTATATTTCCTTGTTCATGATAATTGTCTTTATTCATGCTATAATTGTGTTATCCGGAAATCGTAATACATGTGTGAATAATAGACACCAACATGTCCTTAGTGAGCCTCTAGTTGACTAGCTCGTTGATCAATATAAAGTCATGGTTTCCTGGCTATGGACATGGGGATGTCTTTGATAACGGGATCACATCATTAGGAGAATGACGTGATGGACAAGACCCAATCCTAAACATAGCACAAGATCGTATAGTTCGTTTGCTAGAGTTTTCCAATGTCAAGTATCTTTTCCTTAGACCATGAGATCGTGTAACTCCCGGATGCCGTAGAAGTGCTCTGGGTATACCAAACATCACAACGTAACTGGGTGACTATAAAGGTATACTACGGGTATCTCCGAAAGTGTCTGTTGGGTTGACATGGATCAAGACTGGGATTTGTCACTCCGTATGACGGAGAGGTATCACTGGGCCCACTCGGTAATGCATCATCATAATGAGCTCAAAGTGACCAAGTGTCTGTTCACGGGATCATGCATTACGGTACGAGTAAAGTGACTTGCCGGTAACGAGATTGAACGAGGTATTGGGATACCGACGATCGAATCTCGGGCAAGTAACATACCGATTGACGAAGGGAATTGTATACGGGGTTGCTTGAATCCTCGACATCGTGGTTCATCCGATGATATCATCGAGGAGCATGTGGGAGCCAACATGGGTATCCAGATCCCGCTGTTGGTTATTGACCGGAGAGCCGTCTCGGTCATGTCTACATGTCTCCCGAACCCGTAGGGTCTACACACTTAAGGTTCGGTGACGCTAGGGTTGTAGAGATATGAATATGCAGTAACCCGAAAGTTGTTCGGAGTCCTGGATGAGATCCTGGACGTCACGAGGAGTTCCGAAATGGTCCGGAGGTGAAGAATTATATATAGGAAGTGCAGTTTCGGCCATCGGGAGAGTTTCGGGGTCACCGGTATTGTACCGGGACCACCGGAAGGGTCCCGGGGGTCCACCGGGTGGGGCCACCCATCCCGGAGGGCCCCATGGGCCAAAGTGGCGAGGGGAACCAGCCCATAGTGGGCTGATGCGCCCCCTAGGCCCACCACATGCGCCTAGGGTTGGAACCCTAGGGGTGGGGGGGCGCCCCACCTTGCCTTGGGGGCTACTCCACCCTTGGCCGCCGCCCCCCTAGGAGATCCCATCTCTTAGGGCCGGCGCCCCCCCTAGGGGAGCCTATATAAAGGGGGGGAGGGAGGGGGCAGCGATACCTTGAGTCTTGGCGCCTCCCTCTCCCCTGCTACACCTCTCTCTCTCGCAGTATACGGCGAAGCCCTGTTGCTGTGACGCCCTGCATCCACCACCACGCCGTCGTGCTGCTGGATCTTCATCAACCTCTCCTTCCCCCTTGCTGGATCAAGAAGGAGGAGACGTCACGCTGACCGTACGTGTGTTGAACACGGAGGTGCCGTCCGTTCGGCGCTAGGATCTCCGGTGATTTGGATCACGTCGAGTACGTCCTCCTCATCCCCGTTCTTTGAATGCTTCCGCGCGTGATCTACAAATGTATGTAGATGCAATCCGATCACTCATTGCTAGATGAACTCCTAGATGGATGTTGGTGAAACCGTAGGAAAATTTTTGTTTTCTGCAACGTTCCCCAACAGTGGCATCATGAGCTAGGTCTATGCGTAGTTCCTTTTGCACGAGTAGAACACAATTTGTTGTGGGCGTAGATGTTGTCAACTTTCTTGCCGCTACTAGTCTTATTTTGCTTCAACGGTATTGTGGGATGAAGCGGCCCGGACCAACCTTACACGTACGCTTACGTGAGACCGGTTCCACCGACTGACATGCACTAGTTGCATAAGGTGGCTGGCGGGTGTCTGTCTCTCCCACTTTAGTTGGAGCGGATTTGATGAAAAGGGTCCTTATGAAGGGTAAATAGAAGTTGACAAATCACGTTGTGGCTTTCACATAGGTAAGAAAACGTTCTTGCTAGAACCCTATTTCAGCCACGTAAAACTTGCAACAACAATTAGAGGACATCTAACTTGTTTTTGCAGCAAGTGCTTTGTGATATGATATGGCCAAAGTTGTGATGAATGATGAATGATATATATGTGATGTATGAGATGTTAATGCTATTGTAATAGGAATCACGACTTGCATGTCGATGAGTATGACAACCGGCAGGAGCCATAGGAGTTGTCTTTATTTTTTGTATGACCTGCGTGTCATTGAGAAACGCCATGTAAATTACTTTACTTTATTGCTAAACGTGTTAGCCATAGTAGTAGAAGTAATAGTTGGCGAGCAACTTTATGGAGACACGATGATGGAGATCATGATGATGGAGATCATGGTGTCATGCTGGTGACAAGATGATCATGGAGCCCCAAGATGGAGATCAAAGGAGCTATGTGATATTGGCCATATCATGTCACTTCTATTATTTGATTGCATGTGATGTTTATCATGTTTTTGCATCTTGTTTACTTAGAACAACGGTAGTAAATAAGATGATCCCTCATAATAATTTCAAGTGTTCCCCCTAACTGTGCACCGTTGCGACAGTTTGTTGTTTCTAAGCACCACGTGATGATCAGGTGTTAGATTCCAACGTTCACATACAACGGGTGTAAGACAGATTTACACATGCAAACACTTAGGTTGACTTGATGAGCCTAGCATGTACAGACATGGCCTCGGAACATAGAAGACCGAAAGGTCGAGCATGAGTCGTATAGAAGATACGATCAACATGAAGATGTTCACCGATGTTGACTAGTCCGTCTCACATGATGATCGGACACGGCCTAGTTAACTCGGATCATGTTATACTTAGATTACTGGAGGGATGTCTATCTAAGTGGGAGTTCATTGAATAATTTGATTAGATGAACTTAATTATCATGAACTTAGTCTAATTTTTTTACAATATGTCTTGTAGATCAAATGGCCAACGTAGTCCTCAACTTCAACGCGTTCCTAGAGAAAACCAAGCTGAAAGACGATGGAAGCAACTACACGGACTGGGTCCGGAACCTGAGGATCATCCTCATAGCTGCCAAGAAAGATTATGTCCTACAAGCACCGCTAGGTGACGCACCTGTTCTCCCTGCAGAACAAGACGTTATGAACGCTTGGCAGGCACGTACCGATGACTACTCCCTCGTTCAGTGCGGCATGCTTTACAGCTTAGAGACGGGGCTCCAAAAGCGTTTTGAGAGACACGGAGCATATGAGATGTTCGAAGAGCTGAAAATGGTTTTCCGAGCTCATGCCCGGGTCGAGAGATATCAAGTCTCCGACAAGTTCTTCAGCTGTAAGATGGAGGAAAACAGTTCTGTCAGTGAGCACATACTCACTATGTCTGGGTTGCATAACCGCTTGACTCAGCTGGGAGTTAATCTCCTGGATGATGCGGTCATTGACAGAATCCTTCAGTCGCTTCCACCGAGCTACAAGAGCTTTGTGATGAACTTCAATATGCAGGGGATGGAAAAGACCATTCCTGAAGTATTTGCAATGCTGAAATCAGCAGAGGTAGAAGTCAAAAAGGAACATCAAGTGTTGATGGTGAATAAAACCACTAAGTTCAAGAAGGGCAAGGGTAAGAAAGCCTTCAAGAAGGACGGCAAGGGAGTTTCCACGCCCGGCAAGCAAGCTGCCGGGAAGAAGCCAAAGAATGGACCCAAGCCCGAGACTGAGTGCTTTTATTGCAAGGGAAGTGGTCACTGGAAGCGGAACTGCCCCAAATACTTAGCGGACAAGAAGGCCGGCATCACAAAAGGTATATGTGATATACATGTAATTGATGTGTACCTTACCAGTACTCGTAGTAGCTCCTGGGTATTTGATACCGGCGCGGTTGCTCACATTTGTAACTCAAAACAGGAGCTGCGGAATAAGCGGAGACTGGCGAAGGACGAGGTGACGATGCGCGTCGGGAATGGTTCCAAGGTCAATGTGATCGCCGTCGGCACGCTACCTCTGCATTTACCTTCGGGATTAGTTTTAAACCTTAATAATTGTTATTTAGTGCCAGCTTTGAGCATGAACATTGTATCAGGATCTCGTTTAATTTGAGATGGCTACTCATTTAAATCCGAGAATAATGGTTGTTCTATTTATATGAGAGATATGTTTTATGGTCATGCTCCAATGGTGAATGGTTTATTCTTAATGAATCTCGAGCGTAATGCTACACATGTTCATAGTGTGAGTACCAAAAGATGTAAGATTGATAATGATAGTCCCATATACTTGTGGCACTGCCGCCTTGGTCACATAGGTGTCAAACACATGAAGAAGCTCCATACTGATGGACTTTTAGAGTCTCTTGATTACGAATCATTTGACACATGCGAACCATGCCTCATGGGTAAAATGACCAAGACTCCGTTCTCAGGAACAATGGAGCGAGCAACCAACTTATTGGAAATCATACATACTGATGTGTGCGGTCCAATGAGTGTTGAGGCTCACGGTGGCTATCGTTATGTTCTCACCCTCACTGATGACTTGAGTAGATATGGGTATGTCTACTTAATGAAACACAAGTTTGAGACCTTTGAAAAGTTCAAGGAATTTCAGAGTGAGGTTGAGAATCAACATGATAGGAAAATCAAGTTCCTGCGATCAGATCGTGGAGGAGAATACTTGAGTCACGAGTTTGGCACACACTTAAGAAAATGTGGAATAGTTTCACAACTCACGCCGCCTGGAACACCTCAGCGTAATGGTGTGTCCGAACATCGTAATCACACTCTATTAGATATGGTGCGATCTATGATGTCTCTTACCGATTTACCGCTATCCTTTTGGGGCTATGCTTTAGAGACTGCCGCATTCACTTTAAATAGGGCTCCGTCGAAATCGGTTGAGACGACACCGTACGAATTATGGTTTGGGAAGAAACCTAAGCTGTCGTTTCTAAAAGTTTGGGGATGCGATGCTTATGTCAAGAAACTTCAACCTGAAAAGCTCAAACCCAAGTCGGAAAAATGCGTCTTCATAGGATACCCTAAAGAAACTATTGGGTATACCTTCTACCTCAGATCCGAAGGCAAGATCTTTGTTGCCAAGAATGGATCCTTTCTAGAGAAGGAGTTTCTCTCGAAAGAAGTAAGTGGGAGGAAAGTAGAACTTGATGAAGTATTACCTTTTGAACCGGAAAATGGCGCAACTCAAGAAAATGTTCCTGAGGTGCCTGCACCGACTAGAGAGGAAGTTAATGATGATGATCAAGATACTTCTGATCAAGCTCCTACTGAAATTCGTAAGTCCACAAGGACACATTCCGCACCAGAGTGGTATGGCAACCCTGTCTTGGAAATCATGTTGTTAGACAACGGTGAACCTTCGAACTATGAAGAAGCGATGGCGGGCCCGGATTCTGACAAATGGCTAGAAGCCATGAAATCCGAGATAGGATCCATGTATGAAAACGAAGTATGGACTTTGACTGACTTGCCCGTTGAGTGGTGAGCCATAGAAAATAAATGGATCTTTAAGAAGAAGACAGACGCGGATGGTAATGTGACCATCTATAAAGCTCGGCTTGTCGCTAAGGGTTATCGACAAGTTCAAGGGGTTGACTACGATGAGACTTTCTCACCGGTAGCGAAGCTAAAGTCCGTCCGAATCATGTTAGCAATTGCCGCATTCTACGATTATGAGATATGGCAAATGGACGTTAAAACGGCATTCCTTAATGGTTTCCTTAAGGAAGAATTGTATATGATGCAGCCGGAAGGTTTTGTCGATCCTAAGAATGCTAACAAGGTGTGCAAGCTCCAACGCTCGATTAATGGGCTGGTGCAAGCATCTCGGAGTTGGAACATTCGCTTTGATGAGATGATCAAAGCGTTTGGGTTTACCCAGACTTATGGAGAAGCCTGCGTTTACAAGAAAGTGAGTGGGAGCTCTGTAGCATTTCTCATATTATATGTAGATGACATACTTTTGATGGGAAATGATATAGAACTCTTGGACATCATTAAGGCCTACTTGAATAAGAGTTTTTCAATGAAGGACCTTGGAGAAGCTGCTTATATATTAGGCATCAAGATCTATAGAGATAGATCGAGATGCCTCATAGGTCTTTCACAAAGCACATACCTTGATAAGATATTGAAGAAGTTCAATATGGATCAGTCTAAGAAGGGGTTCTTACCTGTGTTACAAGGTGTGAAATTGAGCTCAGCTCAATGTCCGACCACGGCAGAAGATATAAAAGAGATAAGTGTCATCCCCTATGCCTCAGCCATAGGTTCTATTATGTATGCCATGCTGTGTACCAGACCTGATGTAAACCTTGCCGTAAGTTTGGTAGGAAGGTACCAAAGTAATCCCGGCAAGGAACACTGGACAGCGGTCAAGAATATCCTGAAGTACCTGAAAAGGACTAAGGAAATGTTTCTCGTTTATGGAGGTGACGAAGAGCTCGTCGTAAAGGGTTACGTCGACGCTAGCTTCGACACAGATCTGGATGACTCTAAGTCACAAACCGGATACGTGTATATTTTGAATGGTGGGGCAGTAAGCTGGTGCAGTTGCAAGCAGAGCGTCGTGGCGGGATCTACATGTGAAGCGGAGTACATGGCAGCCTCGGAGGCAGCGCATGAAGCAATTTGGGTGAAGGAGTTCATCACCGACCTAGGAGTCATACCCAATGCGTCGGGGCCAATCAAACTCTTCTGTGACAACACTGGAGCTATTGCACTTGCCAAGGAGCCCAGGTTTCACAAGAAGACCAGGCACATCAAGCGTCGCTTCAACTCCATTCGTGAAAATGTTCAAGATGGAGACATAGATATTTGTAAAGTACATACGGACCTGAATGTAGCAGATCCGTTGACTAAACCTCTCCCTAGAGCAAAACATGATCAACACCAGAATTCCATGGGTGTTCGATTCATCACAATGTGACTAGATTATTGACTCTAGTGCAAGTGGGAGACTGTTGGAAATATGCCCTAGAGGCAATAATAAAAGGATTATTATTATATTTCCTTGTTCATGATAATTGTCTTTATTCATGCTATAATTGTGTTATCCGGAAATCATAATACATGTGTGAATAATAGACACCAACATGTCCCTAGTGAGCCTCTAGTTGACTAGCTCGTTGATCAACAGATAGTCATGGTTTCCTGGCTATGGACATGGGGATGTCTTTGATAACGGGATCACATCATTAGGAGAATGATGTGATGGAAAAGACCCAATCCTAAACATAGCACAAGATCGTATAGTTCGTTTGCTAGAGTTTTCCAATGTCAAGTATCTTTTCCTTAGACCATGAGATCGTGTAACTCCCGGATGCCGTAGAAGTGCTCTGGGTATACCAAACGTCACAATGTAACTGGGTGACTATAAAGGTATACTACGGGTATCTCCGAAAGTGTCTGTTGGGTTGACACGGATCAAGACTGGGATTTGTCACTCCGTATGACGGAGAGGTATCACTGGGCCCACTCGGTAATGCATCATCATAATGAGTTCAAAGTGACCAAGTGTCTGGTCATGGGATCATGCATTACGGTAACGAGATTAAACGAGGTATTGGGATACCGACGATCGAATCTCGGGCAAGTAACATACCGATTGACGAAGGGAATTGTATACGGGGTTGCTTGAATCCTCGACATCGTGGTTCATCCAATGATATCATCGAGGAGCATGTGGGAGCCAACATGGGTATCCAGATCCCGCTGTTGGTTATTGACCGGAGAGCCGTCTCGGTCATGTCTACATGTCTCCCGAACCCGTAGGGTCTACACACTTAAGGTTCACTGGCGCTAGGGTTGTAGAGATATGAATATGCAGTAACCCGAAAGTTGTTCGGAGTCCCGGATGAGATCCTGGACGTCACGAGGAGTTCCGGAATGGTCCGGAGGTGAAGAATTATATATAGGAAGTGCAGTTTCGGCCATCGGGAGAGTTTCGGGGTCACCGGTATTGTACCGGGACCACGGAAAGGGTCCCGGGGGTCCACCGGGTGGGGCCACCCATCCCGGAGGGCCCCATGGGCCAAAGTGGGGAGGGGAACCAGCCCATAGTGGGCTGGTGCGCCCCCCTATGCCCACCCCATGCGCCTAGGGTTGGAACCCTAGGGGTGGGGGGGGGCGCCCCACCTTGCCTTGGGGGCTACTCCACCCTTGGCCGCCGCCCCCCTAGGAGATCCCATCTCCTAGGGCCGGCGCCCCCCCTAGGGGAGCCTATATAAAGGGGGGGAGGGAGGGGGCAGCGATACCTTGAGTCTTGGCGCCTCCCTCTCCCCTGCTACACCTCTCTCTCTCGCAGTATACGGCGAAGCCCTGCTGCTGTGACGCCCTGCATCCACCACCACACCGTCGTGCTGCTGGATCTTCATCAACCTCTCCTTCCCCCTTGCTGGATCAAGAAGGAGGAGACGTCACGCTGACCATACGTGTGTTGAACACGGAGGTGCCGTCCGTTCGGCGCTAGGATCTCCGGTGATTTGGATCACGTCGAGTACGTCTTCCTCATCCCCGTTCTTTGAATGCTTCCACGCGTGATCTACAAAGGTATGTAGATGCAATCCGATCACTTGTTGCTAGATGAACTCCTAGATGGATCTTGGTGAAACCGTAGGAAAATTTTTGTTTTCTGCAACGTTCCCCAACAGTTACTTTGTAAGGGACTTGGGACTTTAAATATGTTTGTAGAGTCGTAAAAATTTGATTTGGCATACATTAGCCCCCAAGTGTCAAGTGGTTTACTCGTAAAGTACTTTGAGACTTGAATCTTGAATTTGGATATTTGAATTTGAAACCAAGCCTTGACTTATCCGGGCGTTTCATAGAATGCCTTGTCGGAATTGAACTCTCAATTGTCGGACGCAAAGACCCGGCTAGCAAGTCAAGAGTCCAAAATCAAATCTTCCAAACTGCAAATGAGACTTTCTGCAACGGAAAATTTGAAGACCAGCTTTGCTACCAAGGAGAAGGCTTGGGAAAATGAGAAAACACTCCTGACCCGACGAGCTGAGACAGCCGAAACAGCTCTGAAAGAATTTCAACAGAGCTGAACAGTTTGAAAGGCCGGGTGTCTCAGATGGTCGCTGCTATCTTTGGTAAGCTGCCTGATTTGACCTTTCGTATAATTTTTGCCAAACCAGAATATGATCCGCCAACTTACTCTGTTAAAAATATATGCAGGTCCGCGAAGTAAAAATCTGAGCCAAGACCCGTTGATTAAACTGAAGGCAGTATACACCTTGGTTGAACAATTGTATATTGGTGCACAACGGGCTCTGGCCGCTATCTCCTCCTGCAAATCAAGGACCCAACCGGCTTAGCAATGTCCTGAAGAAGCTGTCCATCCTTCCTGCTAGATTCCAAGAAGTAAAACGCTCCTGCGCGCGAGCTGGAGCTTTGACTGCCCTAAGCCGCTCGAAGGCTTGGGTGCCAGACCTAGACTCGGCGGGCGTAGCAAGAGGTTACCCTACTATGAAGGAGGACGGGTCTCCATTTGATCAGGATGATTCCATAGCGTGTGTACGTGAAGTCCGGCCTCAGGCGACTAGTCTTGGTGATGACACCAATATTGACAAGTACCAGCCGGGTTTTGATAGTGAAAATAAGAAGATGGCCACTCCTTCATACAAAGTAGCAGATCTAATCCCACCAGTGAGAGAAGATACCTTTGCCCCGGAAATTGACCCGGCTGGCCTGATTGACGACGAAGCTGAATTTGTCGCCATGGACGGCTTTGATTGGTCAAAATCGAACTTCCAGCGAATAGAAGGTGGTGAACCGGCGAGGGAGGGACGATGATCATCTTCATAGGCTTATAAAGCCTTGTAATAACTTAGTTTCTAAAACACCGCATGTTTGCTTATGCCGTCGTGCATAAAATACTTCTATGTGAATCTGCTTCCAGATGTCAATGTATGCATCGTTTAATGTTTGTCTCTGCGATATTTGAACTCTGTTCCTGTGAATACAAGAAAAAGACTGGCAAGGCGGTTTAGAACCAAACGGGCTTAAACACCCTAATTTACAACCAATATATTTACCTCAATAAAAAATAGAGACAAAAATAAAGAAAGGATAAGGGTTAATACGAATTCTTGAGTTAACGCAGCGGGTAAGCGCGTATAAGTAAAAAATCATACCTTGTCCTTGTTGATCCTTAGATCGCCGGTTTTAATAATCCGGGTGGTGAACTTGATAATTCAATATGTATGAAAAGTTAATACTTCTTGAATACTCAATGAACATCATATCTTAGTAGCTCGTACCTTTGGATCCTTGAGCCACCAGCTTGAATAACCCGGGCGGCTGTGTTGTCCAATAATTGAGCCGGTGAAGAAAACCAGGCTAGCTTATTTGTAATATTGAAACAATAAAAGCTAAAAGGCAAACAGAAGATAATAAACATAATTTTAACTCTGTATTCAAGAGGCTGAGGGTTTCTGATTCAAATACGATCAGTAAACCGGACCAAAGGGGTTAAGCTAAGGTTCGAATACGACCATATAGCCCCCAGTGGCTTTGGCGTTGCGCTGATCAAGAGGGTACCGACAACTATGTTCTCTTTGGTTCGAATACGAGCTATGTTTGAACAGGAAGCCCCCAAATGACCTTGAGAGGTTTTTAACGACCCTGATTCGAACAAGATCCAAGTCGGACTCAAAAGGGGTTAAGCTATTATTCGGATACGATCAAGAAGCCCCCAAGTGAGTTTCGCCTTGAGCCAATCAAGAGGGTTACGACAGCTATGTTCTCTTTGGTTCGCATACGACCTATGTTTGAACAGGAAGCCCCCAAATGACCATGAGATTTGCAGCTAGATTCGGATACGATCATAAGCTGGACCAAAAAGGTTAAACTTGATTCAAATATGATCAGCTCCTTAATAGTCATTTGTAAGTAATAAATAATAAAGATGTATAGTCTGTGAAAAGAAAAGAGACCGATGGTCTTACTTTATTGCTTAGCATAGTATATACAACGTGAATGTATGTACATGTTGAGAGCCGGTGGCTCAGGTGTAATACGGCCGAAGTTGAGCAATATTCCATGGCCGGCGGGTCTCCTCTTCCGACTTACGTGAGTCTACATGCTCTCGAACATCAATAAGGTAGTATGACCCATTGTGTAAATTTTTACTGACCACAAAGGGTCCTTCCCAAGGCAGGGATAATTTGTGTGCATCTGAAAGATCCTGGACGAGCCGGAGCACCAAGTCGCCTTCCTGAAAAGTCCTGGACTTAACCCGGCGGCTATGATAATGACACAGGTCCTGTTGATAAATTGCTGACCGCACCGCTGCTAAGTCTCTTTCTTTATCCAACAAGTTAAGCGCATCCTGTCTGGCTTTTTCATTGTTAGCTTCAACATAAGTCGCCACACGGGGCGAGTCATGATGGATGTCACTAGGCAACACTGCCTCTGCTCCATAAACCATGAAGAAGGGTGTGTAACCCATAGACCTGTTGGGCGTAGTATTAATGCTCCATAACACTGAGGGTAACTCCTCTACCCAACAACCCAACATTCGCTGTAAAGGAACCATAAGCCGGGGTTTTAGCCCTTTCAGAATTTCCTGATGGGCTCTCTCAGCTTGACCATTGGATTGAGGATGAGCTACAGAAGAGACATCAAGCCGGATGTGCTCTCGCTGACAAAACTCTTCCATAGCCCCTTGAGATAGATTAGTGCCATTGTCTGTGATAATACTGTGTGGAAAACCGAAACGGAAGATTACTTTTTTCATGAACTGAACCGCCGTGGCTGCATCACGCTTACTCACAGGCTCTGCCTCAACCCACTTAGTAAACTTATCAACTGCCAGCAAGAGATGTGTCTTTTTATCCTTAGACCTTTTGAAAGGTTCCACCATGTCAAGCCCCCAGACCGCAAACGGCCAAGTGATTGGAATCATCCGGAGCTCTTGAGCCGGCACATGCGCTCGTCGTGCAAATTTTTGACATCCATCACATCTACTGACCAGATCTTCTGCATTAGCGTGAGCCGTCAACCAGTAAAAACCATGACGAAACGCCTTGGCCACTAAAGGTTTTGACCTGACGTGATGACAGCAATCGCCTTCATGGATCTCACGAAGGATTGCTTGACCTTCTTCGGGGGAAACACACCGTTGAAACGCTCCGGAAACACTGCGTTGAAATAACTCTCCATCCGAAATTGTCATGGACTTAGATCGCCGGGTTATCTGCCGAGCCAGGGTCTCATCTGCTGGCAACTCTCCCCGGGTCATGTAAGCCAAGAACGGCACCGTCCAATCTGGGATGACATGAAGAGCCACTACCAACTGCACCTCTGGGTTAGGAACAACTAAATCTTCTTCTGTGGGCAACTTGACAGAGGGGTTATGCAAAACATCCAAAAAGGTGTTGGGTGGCACCGGCTTACACTGAGACCCTAGCCGGCTTAAAGCATCAGCCA
Organism: Triticum urartu; assembly: GCF_003073215.2. NCBI lineage: Eukaryota > Viridiplantae > Streptophyta > Magnoliopsida > Poales > Poaceae > Triticum > Triticum urartu. The sequence continues at coordinate 521,038,886 of NC_053025.1, forward strand.
CTTTGTTCTTTCGACGGTTAATATGTTCCACCTGATAACCTTTAAAATATCCTGCAACAGCATCGACCTCTCGGCGATAAGCCGCCATGAGAGGGTCTTTGGAATCCCACTTGCCAGATACCTGTTGAGCCACTAGATCTGAGTCACCAAGACATCTGACCCGGCTCAAGCTCATCTCCTTTTCCACTCGAAGACCATGGAGCAAGGCTTCATACTCTGCTGCGTTGTTAGTGCATGGAAACATCAACCGCAACACATAACAAAATTTATCACCTCGTGGCGAAGTTAACACGACTCTAGCCCCCGAGCCTTCCAATTGCCTGGATCCATCAAAATGAATAGTCCAATATGTGTTGTCCGGCTTCTCTTCCGGTATCTGCATCTCTGTCCAGTCATTGATGAAGTCAACCAGGGCTTGAGACTTAATGGCAGTACGTGGAACATACTTCAACCCATGAGACCCAAGCTCAATTGCCCACTTGGCGACTCGCCCCGTGGCTTCTCTGTTTTGAATAATGTCTCCCAAAGGAGCAGAGCTAACCACAATGATTGGATGTCCCTGAAAGTAATGTTTAAGCTTCCGGCTCGCCATGAACACCCCATAAACAAGCTTCTGCCAATGTGGATATCGTTGTTTAGACTCAATTAGCACTTCACTGACATAATAAACTGGCCGCTGAACCGGATGCTCTCTGCCAGCCTCCTGGCGCTCTACCACAATAGCCACACTAACATCCCATGAGTTGGCAGCTACGTATAACAATAGCGGCTCTTTCTCAATTGGAGCAGCCAGGACCGGCGGCTCAGCCAGTTGTGCCTTTAGACCCTCAAAAGCAGCGTTTGCAGCATCGCTCCAAACAAAAACATCTGTTTTCTTCATCAACTGATACAGAGGCATAGCCTTTTTCCCTAACCGGCTTATGAACCGGCTCAAAGCAGCCACATGACCCGCCAGTCGCTGAACATCATTAACGCAGGTTGGTTTGGCTAGAGATGTGATTGCCTTGATTTTCTCTGGGTTAGCTTCAATACCTCGGTTAGACACCAAAAAACCCAAGAGCTTGCCGGCTGGCACTCCAAAAACACACTTGGCCGGGTTAAGCATCATCTTGTAAACCCGAAGATTATCAAAAGTCTCTTTCAGGTCTGTGACCAAGGTTTCCTCTTCCCTGGATTTCACCACTATATCATCCACATAAGCATGAACATTGCGCCCAATTTGATCGTGAAGACAATTCTGCACGCACCGCTGGTAAGTCGCCTGGGCACTCTTAAGCCCAAAAGGCATAGACACATAGCAGAAAGCTCCAAAAGGAGTTATAAAAGTTGTCTTCTCTTGATCCTTGACTGCCATCTTAATCTGATGATAACCGGAATAAGCATCTAAGAAGCTCAACCGTGCGCAACCCGTCGTAGCATAAATGATCTGATCAATATGGCGGAGAGCAAAAGGATCAGCCAGACAAGTCTTGTTCAAATCTGTGTAATCCACACACATGCACCAGGTGCCATTCTTTTTTAGTACAAGCATCGGGTTAGCTAACCATTCGGGGTGAAAGACCTCCACAGTGAACCCGGCTGCCAAGAGCCGGGCCACCTCTCCTCCGATGGCCTTGCGCCTTTCTTCATTGAACCGTCGGAGAAACTATCTGACAGGTTTGAACTTTGGATCGATATTAAGTGTGGGCTCAGCGAGTTCCCTCGGGACACCTAGCATGTCTGAAGGTTTCCATGCAAAGATGTCCCGGTTCTCACGGATGAACTCGATGAGCGCGCTTTCCTATTTCGGATCCAAGTTTGTGCTGATGATGAACTGTTTGGATGAGTCGCCAGGTACAAAGTCAACCATCTTAGTGTCATCAGCTGATTTGAATTTCAACTCTGTCTCATGCTCTATTGTTGGTTTCTTTAATGACGTCATGTCCGTCGGGTCAACATGATCCTTATAGAATTTTAACTCTTCTGTTGCACAAACAAATTCAGCATAGGCGGCATCACCTTCTTCACATTCCAAGGCTATCTTCCGTCTCCCATGTACCGTAATGGTGCCCTTATGACCCAACATCTTGAGATGCAAATAAACGTAACACGGCCGAGCCATGAACTTGGCACAGGCCGGCCGCCCAAACAGAGCATGATACAGGATTTTGATTTTAACCACTTCAAAGGTTAATTTTTCTGCTCTAGAGTCGTACTCATCCCCAAAGGCTACTTCCAGCTCAATCTTCCCAACTGGGTATGCCGATTTACTAGGTACCACACCATGAAAAACAGTGTTGGATTGTTTAAGATTTTTATCCGTCAATCCCATCCGGCAGAACGTCTCATAGTAGAGGATGTTGATGCTGCTGCCTCCGTCCATGAGTATCTTAGTAAACTTGTACCCACCAACCTAAGGTGCCACTACCAAAGCCAAGTGACCCGGATTATCAACCCGGGGCAGGTGATCCTCTCTGCTCCACACAATAGGCTGCTCCGACCAACGTAGATAACGTGGAATTGCCGGCTCAACAGCATTGACGACCCTCTTGTGGAGTTTCTGGTCCCTCTTACATAAACTGGTAGTAAAGACATGATACTGTCCGCTACTCAACTGCTTCGGGTTGCTCTGATAGCCGGATTACTGCTGCTGATTCCCTTGGCCGTGTTGCTGATTATATCCTCCTTGGTGACCAGGATAACCCTGGCCGTGAAAACCTCCTCTGCTTGAACCGGCGCCCAGGCCCTGAAAGCCGCCTCCACCTCAGCCGCCACCTGGGCTGTGACCCCCATCAAATGCATTTGAATTTTTAAATGTCTTCATGATTGTGCAATCCTTCCATAAGTGGGTGGTTGGTTTCTCCCAGGTGCCGTGTTTTGGACAAGGTTCATTCAACAACTGCTCAAGGGTGGGGCCTGACCCGCCCGATCGAGGGGGTTGTCTGCCCTTGCGCCGCTGATTACCACCTCGCGCATTAGTATTAGCAACAAACTCATCAGCCTTACGTTTATTACCTCCCTGATTCGCCGGGTTATGCTGGTGACCCTTGCCATTGCCGTTCTTCTTTCCCTTTGTTGCCTTTTCTTCGTCAGACACCGGGTCCTTGGTGGTATCAGAGTCGGCATACTTGACAAGAGCTGCCATCAACGTTCCCATGTCATTACAGTCACATTTAAGCCGCCCCAACTTCTACTTCAGAGGTTCAAAGCGGCAATTTTTCTCCAACATCAAAACTGCTGAGCCGGCATCCATCTTATCAGATGAATGTATTATCTCCTTGACCCGGCGCACCCAATGGGTTGTAGATTCACCATCCTCTTGCTTGCAATTGGTCAGGTCCACAATCGACATTGGCTGCTTACACGTGTCCTTGAAGTTCTGGATGAACCATGCTTTCAACTCCGCCCATGATCCGATAGAATTGGGTGGCAATCCCTTCAACCAGGTCCGAGCTGTTCCATCCAACATCATGGTAAAATACTTGGCCATTGCAGCATCGCTAACCTCCAACAGCTCCATAGCCATCTCATAACTCTCAATCCAAGCCCCCGGCTGTAGATTAGCCGTGTAATTAGGCACCTTACGGGGCCCCTTGAAATCCTTAGGCAACCGCTCATTGCGTATGGCTGGGACCAGGCAAGGTACACCTCCGGTTCTTGTGGCCACTCCTGCCTCAACCGAGGTTGCTGGATAAGCTGGAAAGGCTTGGTGAGCCGCCTGCTCTGCCGCTATCCGAGCCGCCCGTTCCGCTTCTTGACGAATCCTCTCCTGATCCGCCAAGTTAAGGGCTCCAGCCCGCACCGGCTCATGCCTATATGGCCGGTTGTGGCGTTGAGCATTACTTGACATCTCTGCGGACTCCATGTGCCTACTGTAACTCGGGCTCCGGCTTGGGCGAGGAGTTGAATGAATCCTGTCTCGACTGTAGGAGTATGCATCCTGCTGGGCCAAAGCTTTCTGAAGCAGTTCTCTTACCCTTTGGGTTTCAATTGCTGCTGGCGAGTCGCCTTCCATTGGGTGAGCTGCCAAACAAGCCGACGCTGCGATGAGATTTTCCATAGGGTTGGAGAAGTGACCCGGAGGTGTTGATACATAACGAGGAGGAGCTGTATTCATGCGAGGCAGCTCCGTGGTGCGTGGCTGAACTGGTGCACCGGGTGTCGTGACCCGGTTTGTCTCTGGCGGGTTGCTCCCCCCAGCCCTGGGTGTATGGAACAGGTTCCTTGGATCCAGCGTTAGAGGCAGATGTGACTGAGTTTTTTGATGCCTCCTCCTCATGACCTTGTTTGACGCGTCTTATCCACCGAGAGCCGGAAAGTTTCTGCTTGAAGCTGCTGAGCACGAGCATCCAGAGCTGTTCGTTCTGCTGCCATCCGGGTTTCCTCCGCGGCAAGATTTTCTTTAGCTTGCACCATCTCCTCCCGCACGCGTGCCACTTCTGCGTCGTGCTAGGCTTTATCCGGCGGTTCAACCACAGTGGTTAACAGAGTCATCAGCTTATCCATGAGGTCCATTAGAACCTGAGCCGGGGGGCGCTCGGCGTCTCCTGACCCGGCTGCTGCCGACCCGGTAGCTACGGCTGCCGCTGCTATGGAGTTCTGCCCGGGCTGCATCCCCGCCATGAAGACTCCGGCCCAATTCGGCGGCTCAAGGGGGTCCGGAATACTGCTGCCATCGGAACAGCCCCCGAGCATGTCGTCTTGCAGTTGGTACAATGAGTCCGTCTCACCTATTGATGATGCGGTATCAGAGCAGATGGCCGTCTCCCCGCCTTCCATCGATCCTTTCAGAGAATTCACCGCCATGGATGCAGCCTACGAAGGCATGTTTCACGACAGATTGAACATGGGCGGACCTGGCGTGCTGAGCCGTTTCAATGAGGTTGATGTGGACATCCGACTCAGGGCCTGACTCACCGATTCGGCCGATGAAGACATGAATTCCGCTGAAGGGGAACCGGTACCCGTACTCGATCGAGCCGGCCTCGGGGCCCCAGCCTTCGTCGTCAATGTAGAGTTTGCCGCGACGACTCTTGGTCATCCGGCCCACAGCGTATCCCTTGAGCCCTTCGAAGTTGCCCTTCAAGAACTCAAATCCACCATGCGCTGGCCCCATGGTGGGCACCAACTGTCGTGGAATTGACACAGCAGATGTCCTAGAGCAAGGACTTAGTCGTAGGGCCATCGCACTAGGAAGCTTAAAGGGGTTAATCAGGACAAAGGACACATGGGAGAGTTTTTATACTAGTTCGGCCCCTTACGATGAAGGTAAAAGCCTACGTCTAGTTGGGATTGGTATTACTGAGGTTTCGATCTCCAAGAGGCTCAGCTTGCCGGCTTGGTTATCGACTTGGTTGTTTCTTGTCCTAAACCGCCACCGGGTCGTCCCCTTATATACAGGGGTTGATGCCTGGTGGCCTACAGAGTCCCGGCCGACTCATAATCGTGTCCGGCTCGGTGACTTCCTTTACATGCCTTTCTTTACAAGTCTTTCCTTACATACGACGGTTTAAAGTATCAGGCCTTAAGCCGGCCCCAGGCCTTTGGGCCTTCTATACGTTTAGTAAACTATCATCTTGAATTTTTATCAGGCTTCTTATGTAACCCACCATTAGGGCTGACCCGGCCCCTCCTGGGCGGGTTATACTGGTAGTAATATCCCCAACAGACGCCCTAGAGGAGGAGCGTGACGTGGCAAAAGCCCGCTCCGCATTCTATCAGCAACAGGCTCGGCGATATCAAAGCAGAGTAGTACGGGCCTACCGGAGAAGAAAAAGGACAAGCTCAAGCCAAATGGGAAGGTCCCTTCGTTATTGACAAAGTTTTGATTGGTGGAGCATACCGTCTGCGGGACGCATCGGACAATCAACTCGACCCAAATCCGTGGAACGTAGCCAGACTCAGAAGGTTCTACGCCTAGTGCCAGACTCTATGTCCGTCTCCTTAACTCCGTCAATTTTTTATATATCTGTTATGTGTCTTTTCTTTCTTTCTTTCTTCCCCTTTTTCTTCACGGCCTTAAAAGGTTAAAATGTGTCTTGACTACACAATCTTGACACGCTAGGCGTGCTCATTATACCTGGGGGGCTTCTTATACAGAAACTTAATATAACTATGTTCCGGGCTCTATGCCCCCCGCACATGTGTTACTTTTCCACATGTACCTTTTCTTCGCCATTATATGCATTGATATGACTTAAGTTTTGGCCAAGCTGGGTTGCCTGGCTCTTGTGTTTATGCCCCACGCTCCCATTAATTCGGCTAGGGCATAAGGGGAGCACCTCTGCGATTGTTACTGCCGGGTCAGCCGGATGTGTACCTCAGACTGGGTGAAGCCAAAAGCTAGCATTCTTAAGGGAATATTCGGTCGGTGAACAAAAGATGACTTTAAATTATTGGAATACATGCCCCCAGATGTTTATATCCTGCGTCTCCTCTCGCAGTTCGGACATGCACATTAATGCATGCGCACCCAGGGAAAGGAACCCTTAACGGAACTATTCTCCCTGGAAGATGTTTCTTACTATCCATGTAATATAACATAGCTAGTTGGGTACTTGTCTGTTCAAGCACTAATGACCCCTACGCTTGGTTTCCACGCGAACCCTGGTTTTTTACATAACTGAGCGGGTATTCGGATACACTCCAGACTGTCGGGTCCGGAGGTTGAAGCGAAAAGGTCTGCCATGACAAATGATTTACAATCCGGCTAGGGACAATATATGTCACTTGAAGTACACAGACACTTAGACCGACTAAATTCTTCTTCTATACCATCCAACAGGCTGTCTAGCCTACAATCCTGTTGGGAATACTTTGCGGCTAGTTTCACCTGGTCATACACTAAACTGACGGGGATCTCTTTCCCATCAGACCCCACAGGTCCGACCTCGACCATGTGGTTCGGGTCAGCCTTGGTATATCGCGTCTTCACCATGGCCCAGGCTTCCCTTGCACCTTGTCGGCAGGCTGATATCTTCCATAATCGGAAGCGCCGCTGCGCTCCCTTGAGCACCTCTACAAGCTCCCCCATGCCTCCTGGCAGGGAGGCGGATGGCCACAATGCTTGGGCAATGCCCTGCATCACCTGCCGAACTTGTTCATGCAACTGTGAGGCTCTGGCAGAAGATCGCCCGCAGATTCGGGCATCTCCTCTTCAGGACGACCCGTCAGCATACCTACAGACATAACTTTGTTAGTCGATTTCTTCGCCGAACTCTATAAAAAGTTCGTTCAAGCACTTACTAAAAATGCCACGTCGAAGCCTCTTATTCTCCTTTACGGAGTCAGCTAGCTGGGCCCGAACATCTTTCAGTTCAACACCCAGTCGGGTATTAGCATCTTGGAGATCATTTTTCTCCTGCCTAACCTGTGTCAGCACACGCTCGCCAGCCTCTAGCTATCATTGAGCATGTTGCTCATCCCCTCGCACGACCTCCGGATTCACTCCGGTGTCATCTGCGGAATCTATCGTTAGATTTGCATACATGTCGAATACTAACCGGTACATATCCTTCTTTTTGATAGAAGCAAGTGTTACCAGATGAGGCCTTCGTGGACTCCTTCATTGAGGCAACTGCGGCCCGCAGCTAGGCTTTGCACTCCTCCAACTCTTGAGACAACTGGGTATTCTTCTCCGTAAGAGCCTACACAAATAATGATCCTTAAATCAGTTGTGTCAACTCTTTCAAGTCTCAGGGGCTACTGATATATATATATAATTATCAAATTTTCTGACCCGTATATCCTTTACATGCTAGTCCGTGGCTCTGGCAAGACCATTTTGCGCAGCTCGGATGTACGCGTCCCCTGAGTTGAAGGCATCAAACGCCTCTTTGGAGAAACCAGGGTCGCGGAGTACGGCCCGGCGGCGCCTATGATTCATGTCACTCTCCACTTTGGAATTCGTAGCGGACGGCCTATCCGCATCCTCTGTAGGAGGAACGTTCGGTGTTGTCCCCACGTTAGCATCTGCCCCTAAGTCCGGCTCTGGAGTTCGGCTGATGGAGGCATGGCCGGCAGGCTCTCCGGGCACGGTCCGGCGAGCGTTTTTCCTGCCAGGAACCATGGACGTTATTATATTTTAAAAGACAACAAACCACGGAGTAGGGTTTTTTTCATACCTCTACGACGGCGTCTTAGTCCTGACCGCCTTCCTTTTAAGCCTATCCGGTTTCGATGCCCCTTGTTGGTGAGTCACCGCGGGTTCAGCGTGGCGTCCCGAGGGCCTTCCCTGTAGGACACCATATGTGTGTGATGAGTGAAGTGCAAAAAAGGGATCCTTCTCGGAAGTTGGGACTCTGGTTTTACTTACATGCGATGCAGGGAGCAGGCCCGGATAATCGGCTATGATAGCCACCAAGGCACCGTCGCAGCTCAACTGATAGAAAGTCCTGTCGATGAGTTCCATGAATATGTTCGGATCTTCTTCGAGTCCGGGGTCGAGGGCCCGGTCAGGGTCCTTTGGCTGTCGAGACGGGCTATGGACCTCCCTCACAGCTTTTCGCAGTTCCTGCTATGAAATAGCAAGGTAAATACTTATAATGAAGAATGCGGGAAGATCTGGAGTAAAAGGTAGCAGCTCACCCAGTTTGGGGGGTTGTACATGGAGAATCCATCCCATGGCTTAATACGGATTAACTCCTCTTTCTCTCCTTTGTATAAATCGGACAATACTTTCGCTAGAGCGGCGGCGGAGTCCGGACCTTTACGGCTGCAGCGGGTAGCATCGTCTTCTCCATTGAAGTGCCACATGGGTTTCCCCCGATACTGAAGTGGCTGCACCCCCGCATTACACATATTGACATAACCTCGATTATTGTCAGTCCTGATCTGGCCAGCGTTTCTATCCTGCCCATCAGGTAAAGGACCTCTCTGTTATCTTCCTCCAGGGGGCTCTGAGGACGCCAGTTGCGGCGTTTATTCAAAGGGGCATTATTGAACTCAGGAAGGCCCATCCAAATAGGGTCTGGAAGGGGACGTCCTCTATATAAAACCACTCCGAAGGCCAGTCTTCGGATGTCTTCTTCGGGGTACAGGACAGGTATCCGGTCCCGGAGATGCGCCATATTTCGGCTCCGCCCACTTGATATATTGTCTCCTTCTGTGTACGGCGTACGAGGCAGAATAGCCTTTTCCATAGCTCGAAATGAGCTTCGCAGGCCAGAAACAGCTCGCAAAATGCGACGTAGCCGGCGATGTGTAATATGGAGGCAGGAGTAGAGTTATGCAGCTGGAGGCCGTAGAACTCCAGGAGCCCGCGAAGGAATGGATGGATCGGAAATCTGAGTCCCCTCGATAAGTAAGGGACAAGGCATACCCGTTCCCCCATGGACGGGTTGGGGAAGCTCTCCGCTCGCTCGGACGGATCGTAGGGTTTAGCCTCCTCGATCTCGTGGTAGATCTACTCTTGTACTACCCATATCATCAATATTAATCAAGCAGGACGTAGGGTTTTACCTCCATTGAGAGGGCCCGAACCTGGGTAAAACTTCGTGTCCCTTGCCTCCTGTTACCATCCGGCCTAGACGCACAGTTCGGGACCACCTACTCGAGATCCGCCGGTTTTGACACTGACATTGGTGCTTTCATTGAGACTTCCTCTGTGTCGTCACCATCAGGAAGGATGCCTCGCCCCGTCTTTAAAGACGGCACCGTTGCTAAGGGAGCTTTGGCTGTCGGCCAAACCCTCCGGTTAGGTGGCTTTCTTATGACCGCCTGTTCGGCTTCTGCGCCGACGATGACCTCTTGAGCCATCGAAAACAATCTTCATGTCAGCTCGGAACTCGCCGAGCAGTTAGATCCAATGGAGCTTTCCTCCATAAACGAGCTCTTGGATCGCTTCGCCGCCCTAGGAGTCGCTACGGATTACGACCAGATTGGGCCTAAAGCCGATCTGAGAGAGATTAACTCTCCCCAAGTCACCCATCACGTTGCCGTGGTAGAGGGACAGTGCGGCGACCCTTCATCTATCTTAAGGACTCGCTACGTCCAGATTCTCGATCCCTCCAAGCCGGATACCCGCGGAGGGGAGGATATCACTCAAGACCTGAACTTAGAGTCAGGCGATGGCTTGGATTCATTAGACAACATCCAGGAATCCAAATTTTTGAGTTCAGAAATTCCTCAGTGAGGGAGTCCTGGATTAGGGGGTGTTCGGATAGCCGAACTATACCTTCAAGCCGGACTCCTGGACTATGAAGATACAAGATTGAAGACTTCGTTCCGCGTCCGGAAGGGACTTTCCTTGGCGTGGAAGGCAAGCTTGGAGTTACGGATGTTCAGATCTCCTACCATTGTAACCGACTCTATGTGACCCTAACCCTATCCGGTGTCTATATAAACCGGAGGGTTTTAGTCTGTAGGACAACTTACACATCAACAATCATACCATAGGCTAGCTTCTAGGGTTTAGCCTCTCTGATCTCGTGGTAGATCAACTCTTGTAATACCCATACCATCAATATTAATCAAGCAGGACGTAGGGTTTTACCTCCATCGAGAGGGCCTGAACCTGGGTAAAACTTCGTGTCCCCTGCCTCCTGTTACCATCCGGCCTAGACGCACAGTTCGGGACCCCCTACTCGAGATCCGCCGGTTTTGACACCGACATTGGTGCTTTCATTGGGAGTTCCTCTGTGCCGTCGCCGTCAGGCCCGATGGCTTCTACGACCATCAATGGCGATGTAGTCCAGGGTGAGACCTTCCTCCCCAGACAGATCTTCGTCTTTGGCTGCTTTGCACTGCGGGCCGATTCACTTGGCCATCTAGAGCAGATCGAAAGCTACGCCCCTGGCCGTCAGGTCAGATTCGGAAGTTTAAACTACACGGCCAACATCCGCGGGGACTTGATCTTTGACGGATTAACCACTGCCGAGCGCGCCGCTCTGTCACGACGAGCATGATCTAGCTCTTCCGCCGAACAGAGCCCTGGAGGCCGCACCTGCATCGGCTCTGGCCCCTGGTTCGGAGCCGACCGCGCCGATCGAGGATGGGCAGTTGGACGCCGCCTCGGGGGCTGCGATCCCAACGGTGGTTGAGCCGAACACCAGCCCCGTACTCTGCAAGACTCGTGACTCCATGGAGCCAGATTCTTCTTCGGACTCCAAACCCTCCGCGCCCCTGCCGAGCGAATCCGATTGGGCACCGATCATGGAGTTCACGGCCGCGGACGTCTTTCAGCACTCGCCTTTCGGCGATATCCTGAAATCACTGAAGTCTCTCTCTTTGTCGGGAGAGCCCTGGCCGGACTACGGTCAGCAAGGTTGGGGTACGGACGATGAAGAAATTCAAAATCCACCCACCACCCACTTTGTAGCCATTGTCGACAACTTAATCGACATGCTCGACTTCGACTCTGAAGACATCAATGGTATGGACGCCGATGAAGGAGATGATGAAGAACCAGCGCCTACTAGGCCCTGGAAGCCACCTCGTCATATGACATATACATGGTGGACACCCCAAAAGAGGGAGAGGGCGATGGAACAGCGGAGGATCACCCCTCGAAATCCTGCCAACACAAAAACGACGATTCCAGCACGGGAGATAATAATACCCCGGAAAGCGCCAAAGAACATCCCCCCGAGCAAGATTTAGCACAGGAGGATGGAGAAACCAGCCCTCATGAGAGAGCGGCTGAGAGAGAGGTCGAGGACGATAATTGTATGCCTCCCTCCGAAGACGAGGCAAGCCTCGACGACGATGAATTCGCCGTGCCGGAGGATCCCGTCGAACAAGAGCATTTTCAACGCAGGCTTATGGCCACGGCAAGAAGCCTCAAGAAAAAACAGCAGCAGTTTAAAGCTGATCAAGATCGGCTAGTCGATAGATGGACTGAAGTCCTTGCGGCCGAAGAGCATAAACCCGAACGCCCCTCCAAGTGCTACCCGAAGCGCAGGTTGCTACCCCGATTAGAGGAGGAAGCACTCGACGCGGCCGACAGGCCACCTCGTGGCCGCGACAGAGAGGCCTCATGGCCCTCCACCCAAGCCGCACCCCGTACCAAGGCACGGGAATATGCGCCGGACTTACGAGACATGTTGGAGGACAAGGCAAGGCAAACAAGATCGATCTACGGATCGCGTAGGCGCCCCACGGCTCGAGACGATAACCGTCACGCCGGCCACAAATTCGGCAGGGCCGAACATAGTAGACAAAGCTCATTGGAGCTACGTCATGATATCGCCTAGTACAGAGGCGCCGCACACCCATTGTGCTTCACAGACGAAATAATGGATCATCAAATCCCCGAGGGTTTCAAACCCGTAAACATCGAATCATATGATGGCTCAACAGATCCCGCGGTATGGATCGAGGATTATCTCCTTCATATCCACATGGCCCGCGGCGATGATTTCCACGCCATCAAATACCTCCCACTCAAGCCTAAAGGACCAGTCCGACAGTGGCTTAACGGCCTGCCAACAGGGTCAATCAGCTGTTGGGAGGACCTGGAAGCCGCATTCCTCGACAATTTCCAGGGCACCTATGTGCGACCCCCAGACGCTGACGACCTAAGCCACGTAATTCAGCAGCCAGACGAATCGGCCAGGCAATTCTGGACACAGTTCCTAACAAAGAAAAATCAAATACTCGACTGTCCAGATGCAGAGGCCTTAGCAGCCTTCAAGCATAATATCCGTGATGAGTGGCTTGCCCGGCACCTAGGACAGGAGAAGCCGAAATCTATGGCAGCACTGCCGGCACTCATGACCCGCTTTTGCGCGGGAGAGGATAGCTGGCTTGCTCGTAGCAACAATATGGCCAAGAACCCCGGTAGTTCGGACATCAAGGACGTTAGTGGCAGGTCGCGTCGCAACCAACAGAAGCGCCACATCAACGGCGACAATGCTAAGGATACGGCAGTTAATGCCGGATTCAGAGGCTCTAAATCCGGTCAGCAGAAAAAATCATTCAAAAGGAATCCTATGGGCCCGTCCAGCTTGGACCGAATACTCGACCCCTTGTGCCAAATACACGGCACCCCCGAAAAGCCAGCCAATCACACCAACAGGGATTGATGGGTGTTCAAGCAGACAGGCAGATTAAGCGCTGACAATGAAGACAAGGGGTTGCATAGCGATGACGACGAGGAGCCCCGGCTGCCGAACAACAATGGACAGAAGGGTTTTCCCGCACAAGTGCGGACGGTGAACATGATATATGCCACCCACGTCCCCAAAAGGGAGCGGAAGCGCGCGTTAAGGGACGTATACGCGGTAGAGCCAGTCGCCCCAAAGTTCAACCCATGCTCCTCCTGCCCGATCACCTTTGATCGAAGAGACCATCCCACTAGCATCCATCATGGCGGATTCGCCGCATTGGTTCTCGACCCAATTATTGACGGATTTCATCTCACTAGAGTCCTTATGGACGGCGGCAGTAGCCTAAACCTGCTTTACCAGGATACAGTGCAGAAAATGGGCATAGATCCCTCGAGGATTAAGCCCACCAAAACGACCTTTAAAGGCATAATACCAGGTGTAGAGGCCAGCTGCACAGGCTCAGTCACACTTGAAGTGGTCTTCGGATCTCCGGATAATTTACGAAGCGAGGAGTTAATCTTCGACATAGTCCCGTTCCGCAGTGGTTATCATGCACTGCTCGGGCGAACCGCATTTGCCAAGTTCAATGCGGTCCCGCACTACGCATACCTTAAGCTCAAGATGCCAGGCCCTCGAGGAGTAATTACGGTCAATGGAAACACCGAACGCTCCCTCCGAACGGAGGATCACACGGCGGCCCTCGTAGCAGAAGTACAAAGCAGCCTCTCCAGGCAGTTCTTGAGTCCGGCCATTCAACGACCGGACACCGTCAAGCGCGCCCGGAGTAACCTACAACAAGACCACCTGGCACGTTCTGAGCAGGCGTAGCAATGCGGCCCCAACCCCAACCCTCGCAAAAAGGCGACGCCAGTACTTTGCGTCCATAACTACACTCTGGAAATACCATGGGCATAGGGGGAGGGGCACCATCACGGCACGCCCAAAACACGGCTTAAACCGCACCAGGGGCTGCCGACCTTTTTTACACTTTTCTCTTACTTCCAGGACTCTACTCTTCGGAAGGCTTGTTCGGCAGTTCAATTGCCGCACAAATGATGCAAGGACCAGGAAAGCAGACAAGCCATGCCGCATTACGGAAATCCCAGGTGGTCTCTATCACGAGCAGTATACCTGTTTCGCATACTATCCCGCAGCTTGCCCCTGAAGCAGACATGTTAAATAGTCCAACTTTTTGTTTATTACATCACTTGTATCGTTCTGCTTTGATCGCAGCTATTTTAATAAACAATGCATAGCTTTTGTCTATTTTCTGCATTACCTTTATATATATATATATGTTCCTTAATGACATGTTGCACCCATACACTTTGGTACGGCCAAAATACGCCAGGGGCTTCAGTACCCCTCAACGTGGTGTGAGAAGTCCGAACACTTTAACAAGTGCGGCACCCCAAACTTATAGCATTATATGCATCGGCTCCGAATCATGTCTTGGGTCAATAGTTGGGTTTGCCCGGCTCCTATGTTTTGGTGCCTTACGTTCCGCTATATCAGCTAAGGTAGCACTAGGAGAACCACTGCGATTGTGCCCCAGTTGAGCTGGGCCAAGCACCTCAGTGGAGAAAGCTAAAACTGACTGTCATGATGAAGCGAGAGCTGGTCGCTGTTCGAGAGGTTTTTTCGAGTCCCTAAAGACTTATGCCGCTTCGGGCGAGGAGTCGGCTCTGTCCGGCCAAGGCATGGATAGCGCCCCGAAATCGGTTTTCCGAATACTAGGGGCTTCGCCGAAATTTAAAATTATAGAATTCTATGGCTAAGTGAGAGTGTTCACGCATTATAGTCTGATTGCCTCGTTCGTTGGGCCGAGGGCCTCCCTCGAAGGACCCAAATATGGGAAAAAGAGCGCCCAGGTTTATCCCCGAACACCCCAGCACTAGCGGCATGGGGGCAGAAGCCGACGACTCGCCATCTCTCAGTATTGATAAACAGCCGCACAGAAGGCAATATTTTAAATTCAAGCAGCATTGCTTAACGCATATTAACAAGTTTTCAGCAGACAGAATAATACGAGCGGGTTTTACTCAAAAAATACATCCTTGGTACATTCATCCGCAACAAGGCGGGCACCCTTCAGAACATCCTTATAATAATTCCCGGGCTTGCGATGCTCTTTCCCCCGGCGGTGGCCCGTCCTTCACAAGATTCTCCGCATCTAGCTTGCCCCAGTGCACCTTAGCACGGGCAAGGGCCCTACGGGCACCTTCAATGCAGACGGAGCGCTTGATGACTTCGAGCCCCGGACAGGCCTCCACCAGCCGCCGCACTAGCCCGAAATAGCTCCCAGGTAGAGCCTCTCCAGGCCACAACCGAACTATGAGGCCCTTCATGGCCTGTTCGGTCGCCTTGTGGAGCTCGACCAGTTGCTTCAGCTGGTCGCTCAGGGGCACGGGGTGTCCGGCCTCAGCATACTGAGACCAGAACACCTTCTCCGTCGAGCTGCCCTCCTCGGCTCGATAGAATGCGGCGGCATCGGACACACTCCGGGGAAGATCTGCTAACGCTCCTGGAGAGCTCCGGATTCGGGTAAGTAACAAGTAACTCACGTTTATGTGTTTGCTTTGCATAAAGAATGCCTTACCCGCCGCAATCTTCTTCACCTCATCCAACTCCTGGAGGGTCTTCTGGGACTCGGCCTTGGCAGACTCGGCATTTTCTATAGCTGCCGTGAGCTCGGACGCTCGCGTCTTCGAGTCAAGCTCCAAGCTCTCATGTTTCTTCACGAGAACCTGGAGCTCTTGCCGCACCTTGCCAACCTCAGCCTCATACCTCTCCCGCTCGGCGCGCTCCACGGCCGCATTCTTCTCGGCCTCGAGCAGCGCTTGCTTAAGGGTCGCCACCTCAAACATGGCCCCTGCAATAGCCATGTTAATCCTGTCATTTTTTGCAATTGCACCTTTTTTATATACATATTCAAACAGGGTATTTCTTACCTTCCTTCTCCTCGAGCTGCTTCTTGGCACGCCCGAGCTCTTGCTCGGACTTCTCGAGACTCTGCTTCAGCACGTCCACTTCCGCAGTCAGTGCGGCGGACGCTAGCAGAGAAGCCTTCATACGCATATTGACTCCTTTTGTTAGACTCCTGCGAATTCTTTGATCCTCTATTCGACTTTTCTTCCCGAACGCCCAACAGAGCATCAGGGGCTACTGTCTATGCGGTAACATTATTTGAACATTCTTTAATTACCTGAAAGCCTGTTAAAAGGCTTGAATAAGCTTCAGTCAGTCCGCTTTTGGCGGACTGAACCTTCTGGATCACCGCACTCATAATAGTGCGGTGCCCCTCGTCGATGGAGGCACCTTGGAGCGCCTCCAACATATTGTCCGGCGCCTCCGGTTGGACGGAGGACACCGGCACGGTAGGCTTGCTCCTCTTGGAAGGAGATCGCCCGCCGGACTCTGGTACCCTTGAAGATTCCGGAGCTGTGTCCGGCCTTCAGCCGGACTTGGAGCCCTGGGGGGTTTCATCCCCTTTACTCCTGGAGTCCGGGAGGTCGCCTTGCGGCGCCTCCAGGACCACCTCCTCCCGGCTTGGAACCTGTTGGGACAACACTTCGGTGTCGTCCGCAGGGCGGGGGGATGAAGCCGTCGGAAGCGAGTTCACCTCCGACGGGTCCAGTGAGCCGCTCGATGATGCGTCGAGCCGGTCTTTAGGTGGGCTGCATAAACATATTCGACATAAGGGAAAGCTGTGCGAAAAACAAATACTATAAACTACCCCGATATCCGGACACTTACGATTTCGCTAGGGCTTGGCCCTGGGCTGCCACTCTTCTTTGTCGTCGGCGGCGTCAGTGGAGCAGTCCGGGGGAAGGGTTTTCCCCTTCTTGGACCCTCCGGCCTCCTCGGAGAGGGCGGCCTTCCTTTTCTTCTCTCCTCCCGCTGGAGGGGGAGAGGTCTCTTCTTCTTCCTCCTCGTCTTCACGAGAGGAAGGCGCTTCGGGACCGTCGGATGACGAATCCGACACCTCCTAGCGTCGGGAACTCTTTCGAGTCCCCGTGGCCCTTTTCATGGCCTTCTTCTCCGGCACCACATGGGGCGCCGGAACCAGCAGCTTCGCCAAGCGAACGTCCGCTGGGCCTTCGGGCAGAGGAGCCGGACAGTTGATCTGCTCGGACGTCACCACCCAATCCTATCCAAGATAAGGGAACTCAGATCCCGCATAGAGTCAAACTATGAAAAACGGATACCCTGTAAAAGGAGAAAAACAGCTTACCGCATGAGCGTGATGCTGAGTACTGAATCCGCGATCCTCGGCAGTGGATGCGGGAGCCTCGGCGCCCTTGAAAAGCACCCTCTAGGCATCTTCGTACGTCATGTTGAAGAGCCTGTTAAGAGTTTGATGCTGCGCCGGGTCGAATTCCCAAAGGTTGAAGGCCCGTCGTTGACACGGGAGGATCAGGCGGACAAGCATAACCTGGACTACGTTGACAAGCTTGAGCTTCTTGTCCACCAGGGTTTGGATGCATGTTTGGAGTCCGGTCAGCTCTCCTTTTTTACCCCAAGAAAGGCATGTCTCCTTCCAGTAGGTGAGCCGCATGGGGGGGGCGGATAGGAACTCAGGGGGGCGACCCATTCAGTGTCGCGCGGCTCGGTGATGTAAAACCACCCTGATTGCCACCCCTTTAGGGTCTCCACAAAGGATCCCTCAAGCCACAGGACGTTGGCCATCTTGCCAACCATGGCGACGCCGCACTCCGCCTGGCTGCCGCGCACCACCTTTGGCTTGACATTGAAAGTCTTTAGCCATAAGCCGAAATGGGGGCGGATGCGGAGGAAAGCCTCGCACACGACGATAAACACCGAGATGTTGAGGATGAAGTTCGGGGCCAGATCGTGGAAATCCAGGCTGTAGTAGAACATGAGCCCCCGGACAAATGGATGAAGAGGGAAGCCCGGTCCGCGGAGGAAATGGGGGAGAAATACCACCCTCTCGTGGGGCCTAGGAGTGGGGATGAGCTGCCCCTTTTCGGGGAGCCGGTGCGCGATGTCGTTGGCCAGATATCCAGCCTTCCTCAGCTTTTTGATGTGTCCCTCCGTGACGGAGGAGACCATCCACTTGCCTCCCGCTCCAGACATGACTGGAGAGGGTTGAGGTGGTAGTGCGGACTTGGGCGCTGGAGCTCGAGTGCGCAAGAATGGATAGGCAGAGGAGGAAGAAGGCATGGGTAAAAAGGTGGATCCTTATCCCCTTATATGGGTGGACGCGATTATGTGTCCCCACCATCCTGGTAAAACTTGCTTATCTCCAAGCACCGTAATCAAAGGCGCAGTTGGGTTACCCACGCCCGTATTGATGAGAATCCCGAAATGAGGTGACACGATCTCTGCTTTGACAAGACGTGCCAAGGAAACCGCCTCGCATAATGCGCTGAGGTGGGATAATGAAACGATTTGGATAAAGGCTTGGCTGTGGCGTGTCGCACCATGGAAAACGTCAGCAGATTAGATTTGTGTTAATATTATTATTCTCTCTATGGCAATATGTGGAAACTTATTTTGTAGAGCCGGACACTATCTTTGTGTTCAAGATCTTCTATGAAGTATTTGTAGGAGGAACCCGCCTTGCAATGCCGAAGACAATTTGCATGCCGGACTCGTCGTCATTGAAGCCTGGTTCAGGGGCTACTGAGGGAGTCCTGGATTAGGGGGTGTTCGGATAGCCGAACTATACCTTCAAGTTGGACTCCTGGACTATGAAGACACAAGATTCAAGACTCCGTCCTGTGTCCGGAAGGGACTTTCCTTGGCGTGGAAGGCAAGCTTGGCGATACGGATGTTCAGATCTCCTACCATTGTAACCGACTCTATGTAACCCTAACCCTATCCGGTGTCTATATAAACTAGAGGGTTTTAGTCCGTAGGACAACATACACATCAACAATCATACCATAGGCTAGCTTCTAGGGTTTAGCCGCTCTAATCTCGTGGTAGATCAACTCTTGTAATACCCATACCATCAATATTAATCAAGCAGGACGTAGGGTTTTACCTCCATCGAGAGGGCCCGAACCTGGGTAAAACTTCGTGTCCCCTGCCTCCTGTTACCATCCGGCCTAGACGCACAATTCGGGACCCCCTACCCGAGATCCGCCGGTTTTGACACCGACACTCGGCCTCTGAGCCTTAGATGGGGTGAGGCTTCGGATTTAATTCCACCCACCCACCCCAACATAAGCGATCTATCCAAAATCAGGCAAGCACCCGATGAAACAGTACATCATTACTGGGACAGATTCCTTCTGGTTAAGAATAGGCTAAGGGACTGCCATGAGGAAGACGCAATCTCAATTTTCTGCAATAATTGCACGGACAAGGGAATACTCAACGCCATAAGTCGTTGTGACATTACACGCTTCGCTGACTTGGCGTCCATTGTACGAAAGTACTGTGCGATGGAAAGCGCCTGGAAAACCGAAATAAAATTTTGGGACAATCCGGCCCTGAATACAAACCCAGTCCGAAATAAAAGGGTGCATCATCACCAGTCACCCAGGTCAAGCACTAAAAAGCAAAAACCCTCTACGGGGCATGGAACCATACTGGAAAGATGGCTTAATGGACCCTGTAAAAATTCACAGTACAGAGGACGCCACACCAACTCACAGCCTCAGAGCATGTTGGATACTCCGGCAGGTGGCCAAAATTGGCGAAAATCTCCTAATTCCGGAGGCCACAGAAAGCCACCCCAGAGACACCAATATGGTATTAACAGTCTTCGAGACTTTCGCATCAAATAATATGCGAAAAAAGACACTCCGCAGCCTTGCCGAAGTCTACCAAGTAGCAACAATAAACCCATGGAGTGACACGGCTATTACCTTTAACGCCAGTGATGAACCTAAATTCCGAACAGCCCGAGCACCAGCCACATTGGTCCTCAGTCCAATAGTGGACGACTTTCGTCTTACCAAGTTACTCATGGACGGCGGCAGCGGATTGAACCTCATTTATGAGGAGACTCTTCAAAAAATGGAAATAGACTGGAACCGCATTGAGCGAAGAAGCACAACCTTTAGAGGAATAATCCCCAGTCGGGAAGCGCTCTCTACAGGAAAAATCACACTAGATGTGGTGTTCGGCACGCCGGATAATTATAGGTCCGAAGAGGTCATGTTCCAGGTGGCTCCGTTCAGCAGCGGTTATCATGCTCTGCTAGGGCGGGAAGAGTTTACAATCTTCCAAGCAATACCCCATTACGGGTACATGAAGCTCAAGATGCCCGGGCCTAACGGGACCATCACTCTCGCTAGTGATCCGGACATAGCACTCTGCGCTGAAAACAAGACAGCCGCACTGCCCCTCAAGGCACTATCCGAAGCCCTAGCGGCTGAGGAGCTAACTGCGCTGCGCTCTACGATGAATAGGGACGATGTGGTACTCGACAAAAGATCCAAGTCCACCTCCTTTAAACCGGTGGACGAAATAGTCAAATTCCAAGTCCATCCAATGGACCCCAATAAAACAGCTTCCATCGGGGTACAGTTAAACCCTGATGTCGACGCCGCATTGCGAGAGTTCCTACGAGAGAACTGGGACATTTTCGCCTGGCACCCTTCAGACATGCCAGGAATCCCATGCAGGCTGGCCGAGCACAGCTTAAATATCCAAACAGGATTCAAACCTGTCAAACAGGCTCTTCGGCGTTTTTTCGAACCTAAGAGACAGGCCATGGGAGAGGAGCTAGCAAAGCTATTGGAGGCCGGATTCATCAGAGATATAAAACATCCGGACTGGCTAGCAAACCTGGTGATGGTACCAAAGAAGGACAAATCCTGGCGCCTGTGTGTTGATTTTAAAGACCTTAACAAGGCTTGCCCAAAGGATCCCTTCCCCCTCCCCCGCATTGATCAAATTATCGACGCTACCGCAGGACACGATTCGTTGTGTTTCCTCGATGCATATTCTGGCTACCACCAAATCAAGATGGCAGAACCAGACCAAGCCGCAATGACATTTATCACACCATACAGGCCATTCTGCTTCAACACGATGCCCTTCGGGCTCAAAAACGCCGGTGCAACATATCAGCGCATGATTCAGACATGTCTGGCAAGCCAGATCGGCAAAATAGTGGAGGCATATGTAGATGATGTGGTCGTCAAAACAAGACATGTTGAATCTCTAGTAGACGACTTGAGGCTCATATTTGATAACCTCCGAACATACGACATCAAGCTCAACCCGGAAAAATGCGTTTTCGGCGTTCCAGCCGGAAAGCTCTTGGGCTTCATTGTATCCGGTAGAGGAATTGAAGCAAATCCAGCCAAGATCCGAGCTCTGTCACAACTAGATATCCCAAAGGACCTCAAACAAATACAAAAGTTAACTGGATGTGTGGCGGCTCTAAGCTGCTTTATCTCCCGCTTGGGAGAAAAGGCCCTACCCCTTTACCGCCTCCTTCGGCGCACCGAACACTTCAAATGGACGGATGCAGCCACGGCCGGACTCGACAAAATAAAAGCCATACTGGCAACAAACCCAGTCCTGGCCGCGCCAAACATCGGCGAACCAATGCTATTATACATTGCGGCAACACATCAGGTTGTAAGCGCAGTGCTCGTCGTCGAGCGAGAAGCGGACGGACACAAATTCCCCCTTCAAAAGCCGGTCTATTATGTGTCCACTGTCCTCACTCCCTGCAAATCACGGTACCTGCATTATCAAAAGATTGCGTACGCGGTATTCATGGCATCCCGTAAGCTACGACACTACTTTCAAGAGTGTTCAATAACAGTAGCCTTGGAAGTACCACTTAACGATATTATAAACAACCGTGACGCAACGGGCCGGATTGCAAAATGGGCCATTGAGCTCCTCCCGTTCGACATAACTTATAAGCCACGACGAGCCATCAAGTCGCAAGTCTTGGCCGACTTCGTCGCAGAATGGACGGAGGCCGAACTCCCTAAAGAGTACGGCACATATTCAAATTGGATCATGCATTTCGACGGCTCCAAGATGTTGGCCAGACTGGGGGCTGGCGTCGTTTTGACGTCCCCCATAGGAGACACAGTTCAATACATACTACAGATTATGTACACGGACTCCAACAACGCAGCCGAATATGAGGCCCTTTTACATGGTCTCCGGATGGCAGTATCCATGGGCATCCAACGCCTAGAGGTGCGCGGGGACTCGAACCTCGCAATATCCCAAATAAATGGAGACTTCGGTGCCAAGGATCCAAAAATGGCAGCTTACCGCAATGCCGTCCTAAAAATGTCAGCTCGGTTCGAGGGGCTTGAATTTCACCATATAGCCCGGGAAAATAATCAGGCGGCAGATGTCCTGGCATGCATCCGCGCAAAACGCGATGTAGTCCCCCCCCCAATATCTTCTTGGAAAGGCTGTTCAAGCCATCCGTAGTATGGGAAGGGGAGCCGAACAATAACAGCCCGGACCCAACCGCACTGCCCGACACCGAACATTCTGACACAATCGAAGGCTCTGCCAATGAAATAACACCTTCAGCCCACATAATAATGGCCGTTATCGCCCCGTGGACAGAACCATTCCTCACCTACCTTACTAGGCAGGAACTCCCCGAGGACCAAAATGAGGCATGCTGCATAGTGCGGCGATCCAAATCCTACAGAGTCCATGAGGGAGAGCTTTATAAGAAAAGCACTACCGGAGTCCTTCAAAGGTGCATCTCCGAAGAGGAGGGGCGGAACCTCCTGGCTGAAATTCATGCCGGACTTGGCGGTCATCACGCTGCAGCCCGGTCCCTTGTAAGCAAGGCCTTCTGTACAGGCTTTTATTGGCCGAAGGCCCAGGCAGACGCTCAGGACTTAGTCCAACGATGCACCGGTTGCCAGCTCTTTGCAAACCAAAGCCATATGCCACCCACCGCCCTCCAAACTATCCCCATTACTTGGCCCTTCGAGGTCTGGGGGCTCGACATGGTTGGACCCCTTAAAGGCGGAACCCACAAGCAAAAATACTTACTGGTCATGGTGGATAAGTTCACCAAATGGATAGAAGCCAAGCCTGTTAAGACGGCCGAATCCGGACCGGTGATAGACTTTATATCTGGGGTCGTACACCGTTACGGCGTCCCCCACAGCATCATCACTGATAACGGCACGAACTTCGCGGCCGACGAGGTAAAACTCTGGTGCAAAAACATGGGCATCAAGCTCAATTATGCTTCCGTCTATCACCCACAAACTAATGGCCAGGTCGAACATGCAAATGGTCTTATCATGAGCGGCATCAAACCCAGATTAGTGCGGTCCCTCAAGGAATCTAACATGCACTGGGTAGAGGAGCTCGACTCCGTACTCTGGGGGCTGCGGACCACGCCGAATCGCACCACCGGATACACACCATTCTTTATGGTGTACGACGCAGAGGCAGTTTTGCCTTGCGACATAATTCATGACTCACCTCGAGTGCGCATGTACGAAGAAAGAGAAGCCGAGCTCGATCGGCAGGACAACTTGGACGCATTGGAGGAGGAGTGTGACGTGGCAAAAGCCCGTTCCGCATTCTATCAGTAGCAGGCTCGAAGATACCAAAGCAGAGAAGTACGGGCCAAAAATTACAACGTTGGCGAATTAGTTCTATGACTACCGGACAAGAAAAAGGACAAACTCAAGCCCAAGTGGGAAGGTCCCTTCATAATTGACCAAGTCCTGACGGGTGGAGTGTACCGCCTGCGGGATGCATCGGATAACCGACTCGAGCCAAACCCATGGAACGCAGCCCGTCTCCGAAGATTCTATGCCTAGTGTCGGACTCTGTGTTCGTCTCCTTCCTCTGTCCATTTTTTATATTTTCTGTCTTACATTTCTCTTCTCTCTCTCTCTCTCATAGCCTCTAAAGGCTCATAAAGTGATGCGCTATCCGCGCTCATTAAACCTGGGGGCTTCTTTAAACAGAAGCTTATTCATGCGAGCTTCATGCCCAACACATGTGTCACACTTTCGCATGTACCTTTTATTCACCATTATATGCATCGATATGACTTAAGTTTTGGCCAAGCTGGGTTGCCTGGCTCCTGTGCTTACCCCTACGTTCCCGATTGTTCGGCTAGGTGGTAAAGGGAGCACCTCTGCGATTGTTACTGCCGGGTCAGCCGGATGTGTACCTCAGACTGGGTGAAGCCGAAAGCTAGCGTTCTTAAGGGAATATTCGGTCGGTGAACTAAAGATGATCTTTTTTATTTTTATCTATACGCCCCCAGATGTTTTTCCTGCGTTTCTTTTCGCAGCATGGACATGCACCTTAGGGCATGCCTCCCAGGGAAAGGAACCCCTAACGGAACTATTCTCCCTGGAAGATGTTTCTTACTAACCATGTAATATAACATACCTAGTCGGGCACTTGTCTGTTCACGCCCTAATGACCCCTACGCCTGGTCTCCATGCATTCCCCGGTTCCTATATAACCGCATGGGAATTCGGACACACTCCAGACCGTCAGGTCCCGAGGCTGAAGCGAAAAGCTCGGCCATGACAAATGATCTACAATCCGGCTAGAAGGCATTATAAATGTCAATTAAATTACATAGTCATTTTGACTGGTTGTATTCCTCTTCAATACCATCTAACAGGTTGTCTAATTTACAGTCCTGCTGGGAATACTTTGCGGCCAACTCTACTTGGTCGTATACTAAGCTTACAGGGATCTCCTTCCCATCGGCCCTACAGGACCGACCTCGGCCATGTGGTTGGGGTCAGCCTTTGCATACCGCGTCTTCACCATGGCCCAGGCCTCCCTAGCGCCTTGACGGCAGGCTGATATCTTCCACAATCGGAAGCGCCGCCATGCTCCCTTTAGCTTCTCCGCAAGCTCTCCAAGACCTTCGGGCATGGAGACGGATGGCCACAGGGCCTGGGCGACGCCTCGCATCGCCTACCGAACTCGATCGAGCAGTTGCAAGAGTTCGGGAAGAAGGTCACCCGTAGAACCGGGCATCTCCTCTGCAGGACGACCTGTTAGCACACCTACAGACATTGCTCTGTTAGTCGACTTCCCCGCCGAACTTTCTTTCAAAAGGTTCATTCAAGCACTTACTAAATATGCCGCACCGAAGCCGCTGATTCTCCTTCACGGAGTCTGACAGCTGGGCACGAACATCTTTCAGCTTGACGCACAGCCTGGTGTTGGCATCTTGGAGATCGTTCTTCTCCCCCATCACCTTTAATAGCACCCTCTCACCAGCCTTTAGCTGGCGTAGGAGGTGTTGCCTTTCCGGATTCAATCCGGCGCCATTTGCAATTTCATTTGTCAGATTCGCACCAAAGCCGCGCTTCGCAAAATATTTATCTTTCGAAGTGTATATTACCAGAGGGGGTCTCCTTAGGCTCCCCTGCCGCGGCTAGTGCGGCCTCCAGTTGGGCTTTGCACTCTTCCAGCTCCTTGGAAAGTAGGGAATTCTTTTCTGTAAGAACCTGCATATCAAATGATCCTTAAATCAGTTATTCTAACTGTTTCAAGTCTCGGGGGCTACTGCTATATATATAATTACCAAAATTTTCTTACCCGTATGTCTTTTACATATTGCTCCGTGGCTCTGGCTAGACCATTTTGAGCGGCACGGAGGTGCGCATCTCCCGAGTTGAAGGCATCTAACGCCCCTTGGGAGAAACAAGCATCGCGAAGAATTGTCCGGCGACGCCTGTGGTTCATGGCACTCTCCACCTCAGAGTTGGTGGCAGACAACCCGTCCACATCCTCCGTCGGAGGAGCGTCTGGCGCGCGCCTTGTGTTCGCCTCCGCCTCCGGACCAAGCTTTGGAGCCTGGCTGGTGGAGGCGCGATTGGCAGCCTCTCCAGGTATAGTCCGGCGAGGTCTCTTTGTCCTAAAGAGAGCACGAGTGTCAATGTGCCTCGAAGGTATAACACCTGGGATAAGGGGACGTGCCATACCTTTGCGCTGACGCCTTGGTCTGGACTGCACTTCTTTTCGGCCCACGGGGCCCTACGGCCCCTCGTTGGCTTGTCGCCGCAGGTTCGGCCTTCCGCCTTAAAAACCTCCCCTGCAAATTTCGGTTGCAATCAGGAAACTGAACACGAGTGGGCGGACACCTATTCGGGGTACTGGGACTTCGATCTCAGGTACCTGGGGCGTCAGGATTAGCCCTGGGTAATCGGTCGTAATGGCCACCAAGGCATTGTCCTCGCTCAATTGATGGAACACTCCATCAATCAGCTCCATGGATATGTCTGGATCCTCTTGAGAGGCCGGGTCGAGGGACCGTCCTGGGTCCTTGGGTTGTGGAGGAGGGTTGCTTATTTCCTTAACAGCCCGGCGCAGTTCCTGCGTTGAAGTCGTCAGGCTGAATATTTAACTATGGGAATACAAAACAGATGGACAAGTAAATACAGCCGCTTACCCAGCTCGGGGGATTGTGCATGGAGAATCCACCCTGAGGGTTGACGCGAAGAAATTCCTCCTCTTCTCCCTTATACAAAGTGGACAAGATCTTTAGTAGAGCGGCAGCTGAATCCGGCCCCTTACGACCGTAGCGGGTGGCGTCGTCCTCCCCGTTGAAGTCCCACATGGGGTGGCTTCTATACTGAAGCGGCTGCACCCCCCGCATAATGCATTCGGCCATAACCCCGATCATGGTTAGTCCGGAGTGGGCTAACAATCTTATTCGGCCCATCAGGTAAATGATGTCCCTGTCACTTTCCCTCTTAGGGCTCCATGGGCGCCAGCTTAGGCACTTCTTTAAGGGAGCGCTGTTGAATGCAGGGAGGCCGATCCAGACAGGATCCGGCAGCGGGACGTCTTCTATATAGAACCATTCCGAGGGCCAGTCTTCGGACGCCTTCTTTGGGGTTCCGGACAGATATCCGGTCCCGGCGATGCGCCACACTTCGGCTCCGCCCACTTGATACATTGACCCCTTCTTGGAACGGGGCACGAGGCAAAATAGCTCCTTCCATAGTCCGAAATGAGCTTCAACACCCAAGAACAGCTCGCAGAGGGCTACAAAGCCCGCGATATGCAATACTGAGGCAGGCGTGAGATGATGTAGCTGGAGGCCGTAGAACTCCAGCAGCCCCCAGAGAAATGGATGGATTGGAAATCCGAGCCCCCTTATTAAGTAAGGGACAAGGCACACCCGCTCTCCTTTGGAGGGATTAGGGGCATTCTCTGCTTGCTCTCCGCCGTTCTAGACGGCAAGACCGGCTCGAACCGGGACCATATAGGCCGGGGGGAGAAATCCCTAGGTCTGGAGCGTCACTAGCTCGCTATGCGGGATGGAACATCTCTCCCAATATCCAGGCTTAGGGTTGGAAGGGCGAGGGGAGGAGTTGCGACAGCTGGCCATGGTGGAATGGACCTTTGTCGGATGCACTCTGATGAACACTCGCGGAGGGGAGAAGGTGTGGATTGAATCTAAATCCTCGTCCCCTTAAATAGGGAAGCTCATTTACGCGGCGAGGGGTGTGAATATAAAAACACTCAGACTTTTCATATTCATTTGACACGTGGGAAGCGGCCATTATTGGGCATAGAAGCCAAGGAGCGCAACATCTACAAGAAACCGGACTTTATTCAAACAGGTACATGGAATTTGGAGGAGAACCCGCCTTGCAATGCCGAACACAATCTGTGCGCCGGACTCATCGTCATTGAAGCCTGGTTCGGGGCTACTGAGGGAGTCCTAGATTAGGGGGTGTTCGGATAGCCGGACTATACCTTCAGCCGGACTCCTGGACTATGAAGATACAAGATTGAAGACTCTGTCCCGTGTCCGGAAGGGACTTTCCTTGGCGTGGAAGGCAAGCTTGGCGATACAGATACAAAGATCTCCTACCATTGTAACCAACTCTATGTAACCCTAACCCTATCCGGTGTCTATATAAACCGGAGGGTTTTAGTCCGTAGGACAACATACACATCAACAATCATACCATAGGCTAGCTTCTAGGGTTTAGCCTCCTCGATCTCGTGGTAGATCTACTCTTGTACTACCCATATCATCAATATTAATCAAGCAGGACGTAGGGTTTTACCTCCATCGAGAGGGCCCGAACCTAGGTAAAACTTCGTGTCCCTTGCCTCCTGTTACCATCCAGCCTAGACGCACAGTCCGGGACCCCCTACCCGAGATCCGCCGGTTTTGATACCGACAGTCTGTAACTCTACTAATTGGCTATGAGGGACGGAACACTTCTCCCAATTGCCTGGCTTAGCGCTACGTGAGCGAGAGGAGGAGCTGCGATGGCCGGCCATGATGGGATGGGGCTTTTCCGGGCGCGCTCCGATGGATACTCGCTATGGGGGGATGGTGTGATCTGGATCTGAGGATCCCCGTCTCTTTAAATAGGCGATTTACTCACTGGGTTAGGGTGCCAAATGTAAAAATGCCCCGACTTCTCACATTCGCTCGACACGTGGAAGATAGGCATTATTAAGGCGTAGAAGCCGGGGAGTGCAACATTTATGGGAAGTCGAACACTACTCGACAGGTATTCGAAATTTGGAGAAGAACCCGCCTTGCAATGCCGAAGACAATCTGCGCGGCGGACTCATCGTCATTGAAGCCTGGTTCGGGGGCTACAGAGGGAGTCCTGGATTAGGGGGTCCTCGGACAGCCGGACTATATACTTTGGCCGGCTGTTGGACTATGAAGATACAAGATTGAAGACTTCGTCCCGTGTCCGGGTGGGACTCTCCTTTGCGTGGAAGGCAAGGTTGGCAGTTCGGATATGTAGATCTCCTCCCTTGTAATCGACTCTGTGTAACCCTAGCCCCCTCCGGTGTCTATATAAACCGGAGGGTTTAGTCCATAGGACAACAACAATCATAATCATAGGCTAGCTTCTAGGGTTTAGCCTCTACGATCTCGAGGTAGATCAACTCTTGTAATACTCATATCATCAAGATCAATCAAACAGGAAGTAGGGTATTACCTCCATCGAGAGGACCTGAACCTGGGTAAACATTGTGTCCCCTACCTCCTGTTACCATCCGCCTTAGACGCACAGTTCGGGACCCCCTACCCGAGATCCGCCGGTTTTGACACCGACACCCGCCACGACTGGGGGCTTCTGCAAGTAGAAGCTTATTATTATACCAAGCCATTATATGTCTCGTTTGCAGATATACATCCTTTTTGCCATTATATGCACCTCTATGCCTTAAGTTTTTGCCAAGCTGGGTTGCCTCGCTCCTGTGCTTATGCCCTACGTTCCTGATTGTTCGGCTAGGTGATACGTCTCCAACGTATCTATAATTTTTGATTGTTCCATGCTATTATATTATGTGTTTTGGATGTTTAATGGGCTTTACTTTACCTTTTTATATTATGTTTGGGACTAACCTACTAACCAAAGGCCCAGTGCAAATTGCTGTTTTTTTGCCTATTTTAGTGTTTCTCAGAAAAGGAATATCAAACGGAATGAAACCTTCGGGAGAGTTATTTTTGGAACAAACATGATCCAGGAGACTTGGAGTGACCGTCAAGAAAGAAGCGAGGAGGCCACGAGGCAGGGGGCGCGCCCCCCACCCTCGTGGGCCCCTCATAGCTCCACCAACGTACTTCTTCCTCCTATATATACCCATATACCCCAAAAACATCCAGGAGCACCACAAAACCCTATTTCCACCGCCGCAACCTTCTGTACCCAAGAGATCCCATCTTGGGGCCTTTTTCGGAGCTCCGCCGGAGGGGGAATCGATCACGGAGGGCTTCTGCATCAACACCATAGCCTCTCCGATGATGTGTGAGTAGTTTACCACAGACCTTCGGGTCCATAGTTATTAGCTAGATGGCTTCTTCTCTCTCTTTGGATCCCAATACAAAGTTCTCCTCGATCTTCTTGGAGATCTATTCAATGTAATTCTTTTGCTGTGTGTTTGTCGAGATCCGATGAATTGTGGGTTTATGATCAAGATTATCTATGAACAATATTTGATCCTTCTCTGAAATCTTTTATGTATGATTTGTTATCTTTGCAAGTCTCTTCGAATTATCAGTTTGGTTTGGCCTACTAGATTTATCTTTCTTGCAATGGGAGAAGTGCTTAGCTTTGGGTTCAATCTTGCGGTGTCCTTTCCCAGTGACAGCAGGGGCAACAAGGCATGTATTGTATTGTTTCCATCGAGGATTAAAAGATGGGGTTTATATCATATTGCTTGAGTTTATCCCTCTACATCATGTCATCTTGCCTAATGCGTTACTCTGTTCTTATGAACTTAATACTCTAGATGCATGCTGGATAGCGGTCGATGTGGGGAGTAATAGTAGTAGATGCAGAATCGTTTCGGTCTACTTGTCACGAACGTGATTCCTATATACATGATCATGCCTAGATATTCTCATAATTATGCACTTTTCTATCAATTGCTCGATAGTAATTTGTTCACCCACCATAATACTTATGCTATCTTGAGAGAAGCCACTAGTGAAACCTATGGCCCCCGGGTCTATTTTCCATCATATAAGTTTCCAATCTATTTTACTTTCAATCTATATCATAAAAATACCAAAAATATTTATCTTATTATCTCTATCAGATCTCACTTTTGCAAGTGGCCGTGAAGGGATTGACAACCCCTTTATCGCATTGGTTGCAAGGTTCTTATTTGTTTGTGTAGGTGCAAGGTGACTTGCGTGTAGTCTCCTGCTGGATTGATACCTTGGTTCTCAAAAACTGAGGAAAATACTTACGCTACTTTGCTGCATCACCATTTCCTCTTCAAGGGAAAACCAACACAGTGCTCAAGAGGTAGCACTAGGGCATAAAGGGAGCACCTCTGCGATTGTTACAACCGGGTCATCCGGACATATACCTGAGATGGGTGAAGCCGAAATTCCTAAGGGAATAATTGGTCGGCACTAAAACGACTGATTGTTGCCGTATTGCAACCATCTTTAAGCATTTTGAGACGGTTTTTCCGTATTACGGACCACTTGCCCCGGCACGTGTAATCATAATATGTCGACCCAAGGAAAGGAACCTTTAACGGAAATATTTTCCTTGGAAGATGTTTCTTACATACGTAATATAACATACATCCCAAACTCGAATTTTTTGTCTGTTTGAGCACAATGACCGGGTTGCCTGGTTTCCGGAAAGATACTTCCTTTTGTCCTAAGTATCCGGAAACACTCCACCATTTTGGTCCAGAGGTTAAAGCCGAAATCCTGCGATGACAAAATCATTTCACAAGTTTGGATCAAACCAAAGGTTGATCATAAATGTACATTGATACATTAATTCAAAGACCTATTCCTTCTCTATTCCGTCTATAAGGCTATCTAATCTACAGTCTTCCTGGGAATATTTCACAGTATCATTACTTGATCATAGACCCAATTTAAAGGTATTTCATTCCCATCTGGTCCCTGTGGTTCTACTCGGGCCATATGATTCGGGTCCAGTTTCGTGAAGCGTGTCTTCACCATGGCCCAGGCTTCTCGTGCGCCTTCATGGCAGGCAGATGTCTTCCATAGCTCGAACCGGCACTAGGCACCTTTGAACAGGTTTGCCGGGCCCTCCATACTTTCTGGAGGGGTAACAGATGACCATAACACCTTCACCATACTCCTCATGGCTTTCCAGGCCCGAGCATGCATGGCGGACAACTCCTTTAGCACGTCGCCTTGAAACCTGGACACGTCCTCCTCTGGCGGACCAGTTAACAGACCTGCCGCAACAAATTCATGATATTCCGCATTATGGACTAAACACGAGTACCTATGGTGGTCCTGAATAAGAGGGGAGACATACTGAACATGCCGCCCTTCAGCTTTTCATTTTCCTTCCGAGCGGCTAATAGTTGAGCCTTCAAGCTCTCTATCTCTTCGGATTGTTTATCCTTTTCCTCCTCAAGTTTTTTCTCCCTAGACGCGCCTGTCACGGTCTCTTTCAATTCTGCTAGTTTGGCGGTGACTGCACTCAGTTGCGTATGGTTTGTGTTGAGCTCCTGGGCTAGCATAGTGGTCTTTTCTTGCAGAAGCTGCAAAAATTATCGATCATTAAATCGGTTTGCTTCACCGTTTCAAGTCTCGGGGGCTACTAGCATATGGCCATGCAAATTGCATCAAATTTTGCATGTATATTCTTTGAGAATAGCTGAATGACTCCGGCAAGGCCGTCTCGAGCGGCTTAGGTATATGCATCTGTCGAACTCAGTGCGGCGAATTCTTGTTCGGACAAGGCCGAAGCACGCATAGCCTCCTTTAATCGACGGTGATTCATCATGCTCTCCACTTCGGAATTCATGACCGATACGTCATCTGAATCCTCTTGAGGAGGCGGAATGGGAGTGGCGTCGGTTCGCGTCCTAGTTGACGAGTCCGGCACCGGATTAGTGGACATTTGGCTAATCGGGCATTTTCCCACCGTCTGCCGCGTACTCCTCCTGAAGTCAATGATAAAAAGGGAGACTCTCAACAACCCAGACTCGTGCCTAGGCATGCATTAAAGCAGACATACCTCTTGGAGGACTGTGAGGTCTTCGTTGTACTCGAGGAGATACGGTCCCTATAGCGCGATCATGTTAAAATCCGGATCAGTACAACAGGTAAGGATGCAGATGAGGATCTCCTCTTAGGAAGCCTCTGGATACTCACGATGCAAAATGGGTAAAGGCGAGGGTAGTCGGCGGTGATAGCCACTTCTGAACCATCAGGGCTCGCTTGATAGAATACCTCATCGTCGAATTCTATATATATGTCCGGATCCTCGCAAAGGCCAGGATCTTCATCGTGATTATGATCCTCTGGCTGGGGAGCGGGACAATGGATGTCCTCGGTCATCCTCCTCCATGACTGTTGGCGGCAACAATGAGCGAATTCGATTAGTGTCTGTAATGCAATAAAATAAGCACAAACGATCGAGATCTTACCCATTCAATAGGGGTGCACATGGAATAGGCCTCCCGACAGTTTAACCGGAGAGGATCTTCTTTTTCGCCCTTGTATAGATCAGCCAAAATTGAAGCCAGTTCGGCTGGGGTGTCTGGACCCTACCGTCTGTAACGGGACGCGTCATCTTCTCCGTTGTAACACCATAAGGGAGTTACTCTGGATTGGAGAGGCTGAATGCACCTCTTTGTTGCAATCGCCATGGCCTCAACTATCGAGAGTTCGGTGTGGGCGAGCAGCTTGACCTTGCTGACCAACCTCTTTATCTCAGCGTTGTCCTCTTCCTTGGGACTTTGGGGATGCCAGTTAAGACGCTTCTTTAGAGGGGCGCTGGAAAATTCAGGGAGGCCGCGCCTGACTGGATCCGACAGTGGAACATCGTCCATATAGACCATTCCGAAAACCACTGCGGGTATACCTCTTTAGGTGTTCCTACAAGGTATCCGGATCCGGCAATACGCTATACTTCGGCACCGCCCACTTCAAATATGGAACCCCCTTGGTGGCGGGGAACGAGGCAGAAGAATTTCCTCCATAATCCAAAATGGGCCTCGATGCCTAGGAATAGCTCGCAGAGGGCAACAAAACCTGGGATGTGCAGAATCGAACCTGGGGTGAGGTTGTGCATTTGGATGCCATAAAATTCCAATAACCCCCAGAGGAAGGGATGGATTGGAAATCTCAGGCCCCACAACAGAAATGGGACGAAGCACACCCTCTCCTCCTTATTTGGGTTGGGGAAATTCTCAGCCATCGCGTCGTTGCCTATTGAATATAATCCCGCTCGAACGGGGACTAGATCTGGGAGGGGGAGGTAGTCCTGTGTGTGGAGCCGGCTTAGCTGAAGATGAGGCATGGAGCAACTCTGCCAATCACCCTCTTGAGGCCCATGGGGGTGCGAAGAGGCATCTGGGGCGCCGACCATGACGGAAGGCTTTGTTTGTGGCTAGACTTGGTCGTTTTCCTTCTGCGCGATGTGAGATGGCATTTGGAAATCCATATCTCCTTATATAGATGTCATCCGAGCGTGGTGAAGGGCTTATTTGCGAAAAAACATGGACCGTTTGTATTCACTCGACGCACGAAAATCGAAGCGCCGACAGGGGGGTCGTAAAAGACATCGAGGTTATCGCCGGATTGTCATTGGTCTGGATTATAATGAAGAACCTGCCTTGCAAAGCCGAAGATATGGGCCGGATATTATGTCATCATTGAAGGTAAGTTCGGGGGCTACTAAGGGAGTCCTGGATTATGCGGTCCTCAGGTGTCCGGGCTGTGTAGCTTGGCCGGACTGATGGGCCATGAAGATACAAGATAGAAGGCCTTCCCCCATGTCTAGGTGGGACTCTCCTTTGCGTGGATGGCAAGCTTAATGTCCAGATATGTAGTTTCCTTTCCCTGTAAACCGAATTTGTACAACCCTAGGCCCCTCTGGTGTTTATATAAACCGGAGGGTTTAGTCCGTAGAGGCTATCATAAATCATATAGGCTAGACAACTAGGGTTTAGACATTACGATCTCGAGGTAGATTGACTCTTGTAACCCCTATACTCATCAAAGTCAATCAAGCAGGAAGTAGGGTATTACCTCCATTAAGAGGGCCCGAACCTGGGTAAACATCGTGTCCACCTTGTCTCCTTTTACCCTCGATCCTCAGACGCATAGTTCGGGACCCCCTACCTGAGATCGGCCGGTTTTGACACCGACACCTCTCCAAACCTACTTTTATGAAAAAAAATCATGAGATTGAACACTCTCCAAATATGTGGGATTATTTTTACCTAAAGTTGACACTCTTCCGAACCCACTTTCAGTATTATTGCAAATATTATTATCAATAATATATTCATCATGAGGCTTAAATAAACTTTCAAGATCATAAGAAGCATTATCACCCCAATCATGATCATTACAATAAGTAGTGTACATAACAAATTCATCATCCCCAAGCTTGTAGTTTTGTGTATCGTTCGCACAATTGACATTAATATAATTTATAATAATATCATTGCAATCATGCTTTACATTCAAGGACCTATCATGAATCACTTTATAAATTTCTTCTTTCGACACTTCATCACAATTTTTAGATTCATGATTTTCAAGCAAAACTTCATAGAGATAATCAAGTGCACTCAACTCATTAGCAGTTTGTTCATCATAATTGGATATTTTGAAGAGGTTAGCAAGTAGATGAGGATCTGCATCAATAATTTTTATCAAGCAAAGATACAAGCAAATAGAAGGCACATGGTAGCACAAGCAAAGATAACACACAAAATATTTTTGGTGTTTTGATTTTATGAGAAGTGGGGGAGATGAAAACGGGAGGCAAAGGTGAATAAAAAGTTGAGAAAGTAGATGATAGTTTGTGTATAGGAACTTGATAGGTTTTGATGATGTATCCCCAGCAATGGCACCAGAAATTGTTCCTGCTACTTGCGAGCTGCATTGGGATTTTCCCCGAAGAGGAGAGGAGATGCATCACAATAGAGATAAGTGTTTCCCTCAGTGTGAACAAACGTATCAATCCAGTTGGAGAATCATGCAAAGCCTCGTGAATAGCACCATCACACACCAAAGCAAATACTTGCACCCAACTTGGGCAAGAGGGTTGCCAATCCCCTTGAACTCGTTATTTGCAAGGATCAAATCTTGTAGTGGTAGATGGATAAAATGTAAATAAAAATAAAAGATATAAAGTTGCACCAAAGATATTTTGGTTATATATATGATAAAGGTAGACCCAGGGGCCATAGTTTTCACTAGAGGCTTCTCTCTCGAACACATAGCATATGGTGGGTAAACAAATTACTATTGGGAGATTGATAGAAAAGCACATAGTTATGACGATATTCAAGACAATGATTATGTATATAGGCATCACATCCAAGACAAGCAGACCGACTCCTGCCTGCATCTACTACTATTACTCCACCCATCGATCGCTATCCAGCATGCATCTAGGGTATTATTAAGTTAATAAAAAACAGAGTAATGCCTTAAGCAATATGACATGATGTAGACAAAGTAAACTCAACTAATATGAATAAACCCCATCATTTTACCCTTAATGACAACAATACAAACACGTGTCTTGTCCCTTTCTGTCACTAGGGTAGAGCAGTGCAAGATTGAACCCATCACAAAGGACCTCTCCCACTGAAGATAAATCAATCTATTTGGCCAAACTAAATAGATAGATCAGAGAGAAATACAAAGCTATACCAATCATGCATAATAAAGTTCATAAAAGACTCCATTACTTATCATAAATATTAAGATCATAAACCCACAATTCATCGAATCCCAACAAACACACCACAAAAGAAGATTACATCGGATAGATCTCCAAGAAAATTGAGGAGAACACTGTATTGAAGATCAAAGAGAGAGAACAAGCCATCTAGCTACTATCTATGGACCGGTAGGTCTGTGGTGAACTACTCACGCATCATCGGAAGGCAGCAAGGATGATGTAGAAGCCCTCCATGATCGATTCCCCCCTCCGACAGAGTTGAAGGAAATATGCCCTAGAGGCAATAATAAAGTTATTATTTATTTCCGTATATCATGATAAATGTTTATTATTCATGCTAGAATTGTATTAACCGGAAATGTAATACATGTGTGAATGCATAGACAAACAAAGTGTCACTAGTATGCCTCTACTTGACTAGCTCGTTGATCAAAGATGGTTATGTTTCCTAGCCATAGACATGAGTTGTCATTTGATTAATGGGATCACATCATTAGGAGAATGATGTGATTGATTTGACCCATTCTGTTAGCTTAGCACTTGATCGTTTAGTATGTTGCTATTGCTTTCTTCATGACTTATACATGTTCCTATGACTATGAGATTATGCAACTCTTGTTTACCGGAGGAACACTTTGTGTGCTACCAAACGTCACAATGTAACTGGGTGATTATAAAGGTGCTCTACAGGTGTCTCCGAAGGTACTTGTTGAGTTGGCGTATTTTGAGATTAGGATTTTTCACTCCGATTGTCAGAGAGGTATCTCTGGGCCCTCTTGGTAATGCACATCACTATAAGCCTTGCAAGTGATGTCTACCACACAACCTTCTTCTTGTAGACGTTGTTGGGCCTCCAAGTGCAGAGGTTTGTAAGACAGTAGCAAATTTCCCTCAAGTGGATGACCTAAGGTTTATCAATCTGTAGGAGGCGTAGGATGAAGATGGTCTCTCTCAAGCAACCCTGCAACCAAATAACAAAGAGTCTCTTGTGTCCCCAACACACCCAATACAATGGTAAATTGTATAGGTGCACTAGTTCGGCGAAGAGATGGTGATACAAGTGCAATATGGATAGTAGATAACAGTATTTGTAATCTGAAATTATAAAAACAGCAAGGTAACTAATGATAAAAGTGAGCGTAAACGGTATTGAAATGCTAGGAAACAAGGCCTAGGGTTCATACTTTCGCTAGTGTAAGTTCCCTCAACAATACTAACATAATTGGATCACACAAAGAGTCACTCCAAAGTCACTAATAGCGGAGAACGAACGAAGAGATTATGGTAGGGTACGAAACCACCTCAAAGTTATTCTTTCCAATCAATCCGTTGGGCTATTCCTATAAGTGTCACAAACAGCCCTAGAGTTCGTACTAGAATAACACCTTAAGACACAAATCAACCAAAACCCTAATGTCACCTAGATGCTGATGTCTACTACACAACCTTCTTCTTGTAGACGTTGTTGGGCCTCCAAGTGCAGAGGTTTGTAGCACAGTAGCAAATTTCCCTCAAGTGGATGACCTAAGATTTATCAATCCGTAGGAGGCGTAGGATGAAGATGGTCTCTCTCAAGCAACCCTGCAACCAAATAACAAAGAGTCTCTTGTGTCCCCAACACCCAATACACTGGTAAATTGTATAGGTGCACTAGTTCGGCGAAGAGATGGTGATACAAGTGGTATATGGATGGTAGATAAAGGTTTTTGTAATCTTAAAATATAAAAACAGCAAGGTAACTAATGATAAAAGTGAGCATAAACGGTATTGCAATGCTAGGAAACAAGGCCTAGGGTTCATACTTTCACTAGTGCAAGTTCTCTCAACAATAATAACATAATTGGATCATATAGCTATCCCTCAACATGCAACAAAGAGTCACTCCAAAGTCATTAATAGCGGAGAACAAACGAAGAGATTATGGTAGGGTACGAAACCACCTCAAAGTTATTCTTTCTGATCGATCTATTCAAGAGTCCGTAGTAAAATAACATGAAGCTATTCTTTACGTTCAATCTATCCTAGAGTTCGTACTAGAATAACACCTTAAGACACAAATCAACCAAAAACCTAATGTCACCTAGATACTCCAATGTCACC
The DNA here is from genome assembly GCF_003073215.2 of Triticum urartu. Lineage (NCBI taxonomy): Eukaryota > Viridiplantae > Streptophyta > Magnoliopsida > Poales > Poaceae > Triticum > Triticum urartu. The sequence goes on from NC_053025.1 coordinate 521,077,128, forward strand.
TCAAGTATCCGTGGGTATGATTATACGATATGCATCACACAATCTCAGATTCATCTATCCAAACCAACACAAAGTACTTCAAAGAGTGCCCCAAAGATTCTACCGGAGAGTCAAGACGAAAACGTGTGCCAACCCCTATGCATAGGTTCATGGGCGGAACCCGCAACTTGATCACCAAAACATACATCAAGTGGATCAATAGAATACCCAATTTTCACCACGGGTATCCCACACAAGACATACATCAAGTGTTCTCAAATCCTTAAAGACTCAATCTGATAAGATAACTTCAAAGGGAAAACTCAATCCATTACAAGAGTGTAGAGGGGGAGAAACATCATAGGATCAAAATATAATAGCAAAGCTCGCGATACATCAATATCGTAACACCTTAAGAACACGAGAGAGAGAGAGATCAAACACATAGCTACTAGTACATACCCTTAGCCCCGAGGGTGAACTACTCCCTCCTCGTCATGGAGAGCGCCGGGATGATGAAGATGGCCACCGGAGGAGGATTCCCCCTCCAGCAAGGTGCCAGAACGGGACTAGATTGGTTTTCGGTGGCTACGGAGGCTTCTGGCGGCGGAACTCCCGATCTATTGTGCTCCCCAGAGTTTTTAGTGTATATGGGTATATATGGGAGGAAGAAGTACGTTGGTGGACCTCCGGGCTGTCCACGAGGTAGGGGGCGCGCCCCCCACCCTCGTGGGCAGCCCGGGACTCTCCTGGTCCAACTCCGATACTCCGTGGGCTTCTTCTGGTCCAAAAATAAGTTCCGTGAAGTTTCAGGTCAATTGGACTGCGTTTGATTTTCCTTTTCTGCGATACTCTAAAACAAGGAAAAAACAAAAACTGGCACTGGGCTCTAGGTTAATAGGTTAGTCCCAAAAATCATATAAAATAGCATATAAATGCATATAAAACATCCAAGGTTGATAATATAATAGCATGGAACAATCAAAAATTATAGATACGTTGGAGACATATCAGCATCCCCAAGCTTAATTCCTGCTCATCCTCGAGTAGGTAAATGATAAAAACAAAATTTTTGATGTGGAATGCTACCTAACATATTCATCATGTATTTCTCTTTATTGTAGCAAGAATATTCAGATCCATAAGATTCAAGACAAAAGTTTAATATTGACATAAAAACAATAATACTTCAAGCATACTAACTAAGCAATCATGTCTTCTCAAAATAACATGGCCAAAGAATTTCATCCCTACAAAATCATATAGTTTGGTCTTGCTCCATTTTCGTCACACAAGAATGCTCTCATCATGCACAACCCCGATGACAAGCCAAGAAATTGTTTCATACTTTAGTAATCTCAAACTTTTTTCAACTTCCACGCAATACATGAGCGTGAGCCATGGATATAGCACTATGGGTGGAATAGAATATAATGAGGGGGTTATGAGGAGAGGACAAAAAAGGGAGAAAGTCTCACATCAACGAGGCTATTCAATGAGCTATGGAGATGCCCAGCAATTGATGTTAATGCAAGGAGTAGGGATTGCCATGCAACGGATGCACTAGAGCTATAAGTATATGAAAGCTCAAAAAGAAACTAAGTGGGTGTGCATCCAACTTGCTTGCTCACGAAGACCTAGGGCATTTTGAGGAAGCCATCATTGGAATATACAATCCAAGTTCTACAATGAAAGATTCCCACTAGTATATGAAAGTGACAACATAGGAGACTCTCTATCATGAAGATTATGGTGTTACTTTGAAGCACACGTGTGGTAAAAGGATAGTAGCATTGTCCCTTCTCTCTTTTTCTCTCATTTTTTATTTTTTATTTGGGCCTTCTCTTTTTTTATGGCCTTTCTCTTCTTTTTTTCCTCACTTGGGACAATGCTCTAAAAAATGATGATCTTCACACTTCTATTTACTTACAACTCAAGAATTACAACTCGATACTTAGAACAAGATATGACTCTATATGAATGCCTCCGGCGGTGTACCGGGATTGCGATGAATCAAGAGTGACATGTATGAAAGGATTATGAATGGTGGCTTTGCCACAAATACTATGTCAACTACATGATCATGCAAAGCAATATGACAATGATGAACGTGTCATGATAAATGGAACGGTGGAAAGTTGCATGGCAATATATCTCGGAATGGCTATGGGAATGCCATAATAGGTAGGTATGGTGGATGTTTCGAGGAAGATATAAGGAGGTTTATGTGTGATAGAGCATATCATATCACGGGGTTTGGATGCACAGGCGAAGTTTGCACCAACTCTCAATGTGAGAAAGGGCAGTGCACGATACCGAAGAGGCTAGCAATGATGGAAGGGTAAGAGTGCGTATAATCCATGGACTCAACATTAGTCATAAAGAACTCACATACTTATTGCAAAAATCTACAAGTCATAAAAAACCAAGCATTATGCGCATGCTCCTAGGGGGTAGATTGGTAGGAAAAGACCATCGCTCATCCCCGACCGCCACTCATAAGGAAGACAATCAAATAACACCTCATGTTTCAAATTTGTTACACAATGGTTACCATACGTGCATGCGACAGGACTTGCAAACTTCAACACAAGTATTCCTCAAATTCACAACTACCCAACTAGCCAACTTTGATATCACTATATCCATATCTCAAAACAATCATCAAGTATCAAACTTCTCTTAGTATTCAATGCACTTATATGAAAGTTTTTATTATATCCATCTTGGATGCCCATCATATTAGGACTAGTTTCATAACAAAAGAAAACTACCATGCTGTTCTAAATGACTCTCAAAATAATATAAGTGAAGCATGAGAGATCAATTATTTCTATAAAATAAAACCACCACCGTGCTCTAAAAGGATATAAGTGAAGCACTAGAGCAACGACAAACTACTCTGAAAGATATAAGTGAAGATCAATGAGTAGTTGAATAATTATACAACTATGTGAAGACTCTCTAACATTTAAGAATTTCATATCTTGGTATTTTATTCAAACAGCAAGCAAAACTAAATAAAATAAAATGACGCTCCAAGCAAAACACATATCATGTCGCGAATAAAAATATAGCTCCAAGTAAAGTTACCGACGAACGAAGACGAAAGACGGGATGCCTTCCGGGGCATCCCCAAGCTTAGGATCTTGGTTGTCCTTGAATATTACCTTGTGGTGCCTTGGGCATCCACAAGATTAGGCTCTTTCCACTCCTTATTCCATAGTCCATCGAATCTTTACCCAAAACTTGAAAACTTCACAACCCAAAACTTAACAGAAAACTCATAAGCTCCATTAGCGAAAGAAAACAAAACACCACTTCAAGGTACTGTAATGAATTCATTATTTATTTATATTGGTGTTAAACCTACTGTATTCCAACTTCTGTATGGATTATAAACTCTTTTACTAGCCATAGATTCATCAAAATAAGTAAACAACACATGAAAAACAGAATCTGTCAAAAACAGAACAGTCTGTAGTAATCTGTAACTAACGCATACTTCTGGGACGCCAAAAATTCTAAAATAAACTTCTGGACTTGAGTAATTTATCTATTAATCATTGTCAAAAAGAATTAACTAAATATCACTCTCTAATAAAAAAAATGGTAGCAATTCTCGTGAGCGCTACAGTTTCTGTTTTTTACAGCATGATTGCAAAGACTTTCCCCAAGTCTTCCCAAAGGTTCTACTTGGAGCAAACACTAATTAAAAGCATAAAACCACATATAAACATAGGATAGATGAATTATTTATTTCTAAACAGAAGCAAAAAGCAAGGAATAAAAATAAAGTTGGGTTGCCTCCCAACAAGCGCTAACGTTTAACGCCCCTAGCTAGGCATGATGATTTCAATGATGCTCACATAAAATATAAGAATTCAAAAATAAAGAGAGCATCATGAAGCATATTACTAACACATTTAAGTCTAACCCACTTCCTATGCATAGGGATTTTGTGAGCAAACAACTTGTGGGAACAATAATCAACTAGCATAGGAGGGCAAAACAAGCATAACTTCAAAACTTTAAGCACATAGAGAGGAAACTTGATATTATTGCAATTCCTACAAGCATATGTTCCTCCATCATAATAATTTTCAGTAGCATCATGAATGAATTCAACAATATAACCAGCACCTAAAGCATTCTTTTCATGATCTACAAGTGTAGAAATTTTATTACTCTCCACACAAGCAAAATTCTTCTCGTTCGAAATAGTGGGAGTATCATAAGACACTCAAATACTATACATTGTTTCCACATTAAAAGAGTAATGTTCAGAAAAGGGTAATAATAATCATGACAAGTTTTATAAATATAATCATCTCTACTTTTTATATCATAAGTGTCATCACAATAATCATCATAAGTAGGAGGCATGCTATCGTCATAATAAATTTGCATATCAAAACTTGGGAGACTAAAAATATCATCTTCACTAAACATAGCTTCCCCAAGCTTGTGACTAACATTAATTGTAGCAAATATATTCTCAAAAACATCATCTTCATCAAACATAGCATCCCCAAGCTTGTGCCTTTTCATATCATAAGCATAATCACTCTCATCATTAATAGTATGGATATCACCAATAGTATAGCAATTATCATCATCACAATGAGTAATAGGAGCAACATTATTTGGGAGAGATACCTTTCTACCTTTGCTTCTCTGTCTTTTCTTTTTCTTCTTCACATCATGTGTGGGTTCAACCCTCTTTTTGGAGCTCCTTATTAATGAGATTGGTTGAATAGAAGGCTCCTCCTCGTTACCTGATTCATCATAATAAATAATAGGAGGATATTGGGAAGTCTCTTCCCTTTCATTAGTATTCTCTTCATCTTCTATTTGTTTTCTTTTCTTTATGTAATTGGCAATATAAGGATTTTCAATACAATTCTCCGCACAATACATATAAATTTCCTCTAGATCAAAACCAAGAAGTTTATCACGGGCAAATACTGGAAGATAGTTAGTTATACGTTTCATTTCTTCATAACCCATAAGCAAACTAAGTTCATTATGATGTGCAAGAGAAATCAAGTCATCACAATTTTTGGAAACGATTAGATCATGAAACAATTTGCATTGGATGGTTAAATGACCACATTCATTGCAAAGTTTCTAAATGCTTATGCCTCTTGAAATACAATATTCCCTATTTGGTGTGTACTTGCAAACCCAATGCACTCCACAAAAATTGACATGTTTATAGGAGACATTTTCATCATAACTAGTGCAATCATCATTAATACTATGGATATTCAAGGAGTTCATACTAACAACATTGCAATCATGCTCATCATTCAAAGATTTAGTGCCAAACATTTTAATGCATTCTTCTTCTAACACTTTGGCACAATTTTCATTTCCATCATACTCACGAAAGATATTAAAAAGATCAAGCGTATGAGGCAAACTCAATTCCATATTATTTTGTATTTTTCTTTTATATACTAAACTAGTGCTAAAACAAGAAACAAAAATATTTGTTTGCAAGATCTAAAGATATACCTTCAAGCGCTAACCTCCCCTGCATCGGCGCCAGAAAAGAGCATGATGTCTACTACACAACCTTATTCTTGTAGACGTTGTTGGGCCTCCAATTGCAGAGGTTTGTAGGACAGTAGCAAATTTCCCTCAAGTGGATGACCTAAGATTTATCAATCCGTAGGAGGCGTAGGATGAAGATGGTCTCTCTCAAGCAACCCTGCAACCAAATAACAAAGAGTCTCTTGTGTCCCCAACACACCCAATACACTGGTAAATTGTATAGGTGCACTAGTTTGGCGAAGAGATGGTGATACAAGTGGTATATGGATGGTAGATAAAGGTTTTTGTAATCTTAAAATATAAAAACAGCAAGGTAACTAATGATAAAAGTGAGCGTAAACAGTATTGCAATGCTAGGAAACAAGGCCTAGGGTTCATACTTTCACTAGTGCAAGTTCTCTCAACAATAGTAACATAATTGGATCATATAGCTATCCCTCAACATGCAACAAAGAGTCACTCCAAAGTCACTAATAGCGGAGAACAAACGAAGAGATTATGGTAGGGTACGAAACCACCTCAAAGTTATTCTTTCTGATCGATCTATTCAAGAGTCCGTAGTAAAATAACATGAAGCTATTCTTTACGTTCAACCTATCCTAGAGTTCGTACTAGAATAACACCTTAAGACACAAATCAACCAAAAACCTAATGTCACCTAGATACTCCAATGTCACCTCAAGTATCCGTGGGTATGATTATACGATATGCATCACAAAATCTCAGATTCATCTATCCAAACCAACACAAAGTACTTCAAAGAGTGCCCCAAAGATTCTACCGGAGAGTCAAGACGAAAATGTGTGCCAACCCCTATGCATAGCTTCATGGGCGGAACCCGCAACTTGATCACCAAAACATACATCAAGTGGATCAATAGAATACCCAATTGTCACCACGGGTATCCCACGCAAGACATACATCAAGTGTTCTCATATCCTTAAAGACTCAATTCGATAAGATAACTTCAAAGGGAAAACTCAATCCATTACAAGAGAGTAGAGGGGGAGAAACATCATAGGATCAAAATATAATAGCAAAGCTCGCGATACATCAAGATCGTAACACCTCAAGAACACGAGAGAGAGAGATCAAACACATAGCTACTGGTACATACCCTCAGCCCCGAGGGTGAACTACTCCCTCCTCGTCATGGAGAGCGCCGGGATGATGAAGATGGCCACCGGAGAAGGATTCCCCCTCCGGCAGGGTGCCGGAACGGGTCTAGATTGGTTTTCGGTGGCTACAGAGGCTTCTGGCGGCAGAACTCCCGATCTATTGTGCTCCCCGAAGTTTTTAGGGTATATGGGTATATATGGGAGGAAGAAGTATGTCGGGGGACCTTCGGGCTGTCCATGAGGCAGGGGGGCGCGCTCAGGGGGTGGGCGCGCCCCCACCTGCATGGGCAGCCCGGGACTCTCCTGGTCCAACTCCTAGACTCCGTGGGCTTCTTCTGGTCCAAAAATAAGTTCCGTGAAGTTTTAGGTCAATTGGACTCCGTTTGATTTTCCTTTTCTGTAATATTCTAAAACAAGGAAAAAACAGTAACTGGCACTGGGCTCTAGGTTAATAGGTTAGTCCCAAAAATCATATAAAATAGCATATAAATGCATATAAAACATCCAAGGTTGATAATATAATAGCATGGAACAATCAAAAATTATAGATACGTTGGAGACGTACTAGCAAGCAATGTGACTAATGAGTTAGTTGCAGGATGATGCATTACGGAACGAGTAAATAGACTTTCCGGTAAAGAGATTGAACTAGGTATTGAGATATCGACGATCGAATCTTGGGCAAGTAACATACCGATGACAAAGGGAACAACGTATGTTGTTATGTGGTTTGACCAATAAAGATCTTCGTAGAATATGTAGGGGCCAATATGAGTATCCATGTTCCGCTATTGGTTATTGACCGGAGACGTGTCTCGGTCATGTGTACATAGTTCTCGAACCCATAGGGTCCGCACGCTTAAAGTTCGGTGATGATCGATAATATGAGTTTTTGTGTTTTGATGTACTGAAGGTAGTTCGGAGTCCCGGATATGATCACGAACATGACGAGGAGTCTCGAAATGGTCAAGACGTAAAGATCGATATATTGGACGACTTTATTCGGACAACGGAAGTGTTCCGAGTGGTTTCGGATAAAAACCAAAGTACCGGGGGGTTACCGGAACCCCTCGGGGAGTTAATTGGGCCTCATGGGCCTTAGTGGGAGAAGAGGAGGGGTGGCCAGGGCAGCCGCGCGCCCCCTCCCCCTCTAGTCCGAATTGGACAAGGAGGGGGTGGCGCCCCCCTTTTTCCTACCCCTCCTTTCTCCCTTCCTTCCCTTTCCTACCCCAACAAGGAAAAGAAGGAGTCCTACTCCTGGTAGGAGTAGGACTCCTTCCCTGGCGTGCCCTCCTCCTGGCCGGCCGCCTCCCCCCTTGCTCCTTTATATACGGGGGGAGGGGCACCCTAGAACACACAAGTTGATCAGTTGATCTATTCCAGCCGTGTGCGGTGCCCCCCTCCACCATATTCCACCTCGGTTATATCGTAGCGGTGCTTGGCGAAGCCCTGCGTTGGTAGCAACATCATCACCGCCATCACGCCGTCGTGCTGACGAAACTCTCATGTGAAGCTTTGCTGGATCGGAGCTCGCGGGACGTTATCGAGTTGAACGTGTGCAGAACTCGGAGGTGTCGTGTGTTCGGTACTTGGATCGGTTGGATCATGAAGACGCACGACCACATCAACCACATTGTGCTAACGCTTCCGCATTCGGTCTATGAGGGTACATGCACACACTCTCCCCTCTCGTTGCTATGCATCACCATGATCCTATGTGTGCGTAGGAAATCTTTTGAAATTACTATGTTCCCCAACAGTGGCATCCGAGCCAGGTTTTATGCGTAGATGTTATATGCACGAGTAGAACACAAGTGAGTTGTGGGCGATACAAGTCATGCTGCTTACCAGCATGTCATACTTTGGTTCGGCGGTATTGTTGGATGAAGCGGCCCGGACCGACATTACGCATACGCTTACGTGAGACTGGTTCTACCGACGTGCTTTGCACACAAGTGGCTGGCGGGTGTCGGTTTCTCCAACTTTAGTTGAACCAAGTGTGGCTACGCCCGGTCCTTGAGAAGGTTAAAACAACACTAACTTGACAAACTATCGTTGTGGTTTTGATGCGTAGGTAAGAACGGTTCTTGCTCAGCTCGTAGCAGCCACGTAAAACTTGCAACAACAAAGTAGAGGAAATCTTACTTGTTTTTGCAGGGCATGTTGTGATGTGATATGGTCAAGACATGATGCTATATTTATTGTATGAGATGATCATGTTTTGTAACGGAGTTATCGGCAACTGGCAGGAGCCATATGGTTGTCACTTTATTGTATGCAATGCAATCGCCCTGTAATTGCTTTACTTTATCACTAAGCGGTAGCGATAGTCATAGAAGCAATAGTTGGCGAGACAACAACGATGCTATGATGGATATCAAGGTGTCGCGCCGGTGACGATGGTGATCATGATGGTGCTTCGGAGATGGAGATCACAAGCACAAGATGATGATGGCCATATCATATCACTTATATTGATTGCATGTGATGTTTATCCTTTATGCATCTTATTCTGCTTTGTTTGACGGTAGCATTATAAGATGATCTCTCACTAAATTTCAAGATAAAAGTGTTCTCCCCGAGTATGCACCGTTGCCAAAGTTCGTCGTGTCGAGACACCACGTGATGATCGGGTGTGATAAGCTCTACGTTCATCTACAACGAGTGCAAGCCAGTTTTGCACACGCAGAATACTCAGGTTAAACTTGACGAGCCTAGCATATGCAGATATGGCATCGGAACACTGAGACCGAAAGGTCGAGCGTGAATCATATAGTAGATATGATCAACATAGTGATGTTCACCATTGAAAACTACTCCATTTCACGTGATGATCGGTTATGGTTTGGTTGTTATGGATCACGTGATCACTTAGATTAGATGATTAGAGGCATGTCTATCTAAGTGGGAGTTCTTAAGTAATATGATTAATTGAACTTAAATTTATCATGAACTTAGTAACTGATAGTATTTGGCTTGTCTATGTTGATTGTAGATAGATGGCCCGTGCTATTGTTCCGTTGAATTTTAATGTGTTCCTTGAGAAAGCAAAGTTGAAAGATGATGGTAGCAATTACACGGACTGGGTCCGTAACTTGAGGATTATCCTCATTGCTGCACAGAAGAATTACGTCCTGGAAGTACCGCTGGGTGCCAGGCCTGCTACAGATGTTGTTGACGACGTTAAGAATGTCTGGTACAGTAAAGCTGATGACTACTCGATAGTTCAGTGTGCCATGCTTTACGGCTTAGAACCGGGACTTCAACGATGTTTTGAACGTCATGGAGCATATGAGATGTTCCAGGAGTTGAAGTTAATATTTCAAGCAAATGCCTAGACTGAGAGATATGAAGTCTCCAATAAGTTCTATAGCTGCAAGATGGAGGAGAATAGTTCTGTCAGTGAACATATACTCAAAATGTCTGGGTATCATAATCACTTGACTCAATTGGGAGTTAATCTTCCTATTGATAGTGTCATTGACAGAGTTCTTCAATCACTGCCACCAAGCTACAAAAGCTTTGTGATGAACTATAATATTCAAGGGATGAATAAGACAATTCCCGAGCTCTTGACAATGCTAAAGGCAGTGAAGGTAGAAATCAAGAAGGAGCATCAAGTGCTGATGGTCAACAAGACCACCAGTTTCAAGAAAAAGGGCAAAGGGAAGAAGAAGGGTAACCTCAAGAAGAACAGCAAACAAGTTGCTTCTCAGGAGAAGAAACCCAAGTCTAGACCTAAGCCTGAGACTGCGTGCTTCTACTGCAAACACACTGGTCACTGGAAGCAGAACTGCCCCAAGTATTTGGCGGATAAGAAGGATGGCAAGGTGAACAAAGGTATATGTGAAATACATGTTATTGATGTGTACCTTACCAGAGCTCACAGTAGCACCTGGGTATTTGATAATGGTTCTGTTGCTAATATTTGCAACTCGAAACAGGGACTACGGATTAAGCGAAGACTGGCTAAGGACGAGGTGACGATGCGCGTGGGAAATGGTTCCAAAGTCGATGTGATCGCCGTCGGCACGCTACCTCTACATCTACCTTCGGGATTAGTTTTAGACCTAAATAATTGTTATTTGGTGCCAGCATTAAGCATGAACATTATATCTGGATCTTGTTTGATGCGAGGCAGTTATTCATTTAAATCTGAGAATAATGGTTGTTCTATTTAAATGAATAATATCTTTTATGGTCATGCACCCTTGAAGAGTGGTCTATTTTTGTTGAATCTCGATAGTAGTGATACACATATTCATAATGTTGAAGCCAAAAGATGCAGAGTTGATAATGATAGTGCAACTTATTTGTGGCACTGCCGTTTAGGTCATATTGGTATAAAACGCATGAAGAAACTCCATGCTGATGGACTTTTCGAATCACTTGATTATGAATCACTTGGTACTTGCGAACCATGCCTTATGGGCAAGATGACTAAAACGCCGTTCTCCGGAACTATGGAGCGAGGAACAGATTTGTTGGAAATCATACATACTGATGTATGTGGTCCGATGAATATTGAGGCTCGCGGCGGGTATCGTTATTTTCTCACCTTCATAGATGATTTGAGCAGATATGGGTATATCTACTTAATGAAACATAAGTCTGAAACATTTGAAAAGTTCAAAGAATTTCAGAGTGAAGTGGAAAATCATCGTAATAAGAAAATAAAGTTTCTACGATCTGATCATGGAGGAGAATATTTGAGTTATGAGTTTGGTCTACATTTGAAACAATGCGGAATAGTTTCACAACTCATGCCACCCGGAATACCACAGCGTAATGGTGTGTCCGAACGTCGTAATCATACTCTACTAGATATGGTATGATATATGATGTATCTTACTGATTTACCGCTATCGTTTTGGGGTTATGCTTTAGAGACGGCTGCATTCACATTAAATAGGGCACCATCAAAATCCGTTGAGACGACGCCTTATGAATTATGGTTTGGCAAGAAACCAAAGTTGTCATTTCTTAAAGTTTGGGGCTGCGATGCTTATGTGAAAAAGCTTCAACCTGATAAGCTCGAACCCAAATGGGAGAAATGTGTCTTCATAGGATACCCAAAGGAAACTGTTGGGTACACCTTCTATCACAGATCCGAAGGCAAGACATATGTTGCTAAGCATGGATCCTTTCTAGATAAGGAGTTTCTCTCAAAAGAAGTGAGTGGGAGGAAAGTAGAACTTGATGAGGTAACTGTACCTGCTCCCTTATTGGAAAGTAGTTCATCACAGAAACCGGTTCCTGTGACACCTACACCAATTAGTGAGGAAGCTAATGATGATGATCATGAAACTTCAGATCAAGTTACTACCGAACCTCGTAGGTCAACCAGAGTAAGATCCGCACCAGAGTGGTACAGTAATCCTGTTCTGGAGGTCATGTTGCTAGACCATGATGAACCTACGAACTATGAGGAAGCGATGATGAGCCTAGATTCCGCAAAATGGCTTGAGGCCATGAAATCTGAGATGGGATCCATGTATGAGAACAAAGTGTGGACTTTGGTTGACTTGCCCGGCAAGCCATCGAGAATAAATGGATTTTCAAGAAGACAGACGTTGATGGTAATGTTACTGTCTACAAAGCTCGACTTGTTGTGAAAGGTTTTTGACAAGTTCAAGGAGTTGACTATGATGAGACCTTCTCACCTGTAGCGATGCTTAAGTCTGTCTGAATCATGTTAGCTATTGCCGCATTTTATGATTATGAAATTTGGCAAATGGATGTAAAGACTGCATTCCTGAATGGATTTCTAGAAGAAGAGTTGTATATGATGCAACCTGAAGGTTTTATCGATCCAAAAGGTGCTAACAAAGTGTGCAAGCTCTAGCGATCCATTTATGGACTGGTGCAAGCCTCTTGGAGTTGGAATAAACGTTTTGATAGTGTGATCAAAGCATATGGTTTTATACATGTCGGCGTTCTGGGAACGGGGGTCCCCAGACTTGCCTACCTACGGCCTGCGGCGTGGCTCAAAAGGGGGCCCAGCACGGCCCATCTTCACCAGCACAAACCCAAGACCCTCGCGAGGGGCCAAGCCTCGCGAGGCGGACGACGTGAAGCTTCCTTAGGCACGGCCTCGTCAGGCTGGCTCACGAGGAGGCGGAGAGATCAAGGTGGGGTACCTCACGAGGAGCCCGTGACGCAAGCCATGACGACTCAGGGCGCCAGGCGGGTGCCAGCCCGCGCAGCGTCCTCCTTTCCTCTTTGGTGCAAAGGGTGCAAGCGCAGCCGTGGAGTACCGAGGCATCAGGCAAAGGTTGCCATTTCGGTGCAACGAGACCAAGACTAGGAGGACTACGAGACGGAGGTCACCGTGGAGCCCAAGACGGCGTCATCACCAGAGCTTTGCGCAGGTGAAGACTACTTTTGTAAGGATAGCTGATACTTGCTGTCCCCCTTCAAATTAGCCCGCCATTGTTGGCTCCCTTCCCGCTCAATATTTGGGAAGAGGACCAGGGCCTCTATAAATAGGACCAGCCACCCACACAGCAAAGGGAGAGGTCAGGGAGAGAGAGAGAGAGAAAGGTGGTTGAACTCCTCCCAGCAGTTCATCGCCTCAGCCAAGAACAGACCCTCGCGAGGCTGTTCTTCCTTGTATTGTTCATCATCACCAGCCCAAGAGGCAATCCACACACCACACACTGGAGTAGGGTATTACACCACAACGGTGGCCCGAACCAGTATAAACCCTGTGTCTCTTGTGTTGTTCTTTCCTTAGTTTAGATCTTAGCATGGCAGAGGGGTGCAGGTAGGTAGGAGGCGAAATCTCCGCGCGCACCCCAGTGTTCGAACCTCAAGGGTCTGCCGGAACCCAAAATCTGACATTTGGCGCGCCAGGTAGGGGTGCGCCGGAATTCGTCTTCCACCGCCCCGTTCTCCTCCGACCGTCACGCCCATGTGTGACGCTCATCGGGCCCGCGCCGAGCGCCAGGCCGCACTCGCTTCCCGCGTCGCCCAGACGGCCCCTGACGGCGGGCATCCACACCGCTCCCCGTCACCTGCCGTCAACGCCGCCACCGGCCCGGCGGGGGACAAGCGGCAAGCATCGTCCCAGCATCCGTCCGTGCGGCAAGACGGCCGCACCGCAACCCCCTCGCTCGCCCCAGCTGGATCTTCGTCCCACGCGCTCCGCGCGCCCATGGAGGCTCGGGCTGCACTCATCGCGGCAAACGAGCTCCTGCGCTACCGTCCCGTCGACGACGTCTACGAAGAATGGCTCGACCGCGTCGCCAAGCTCGTCCGCGCTGCAGGGGGCTCTTCCGCGCCGTCCGTTCCGCTGCACTGCACCCCACCCCGCGCGGGCGAAGAGGCTCCGGCGGCGCCCCGGCCGCCTCCTCCTCAAGAAGACGCCATGGCTCCAAGGCGCATGGCCCCTGGGCGGAACCCGCTCCGTCAGGTGCCAGCGCAGCAAGAACAGAGCTGCCAAGAAGTCCCTTGCCCACCAGAAGCTGCCCGGGCGCTCCTTGCTCCAGCACGTCGCGACCATCCCCCTGCTCCAGCGCGTGGGGACATGCAAGACCAGGCTCTCCGTCACCTAAGGCCTCCCGTGGCCACAGCAGGCTGCCGCGCCTACACCACCGAACTACTCATCGTCGCGTGGCCCGGCAAGTTCAAACCAGACCTGCCTCCTCGCTACGACGGCACGGCCGACCCTGCGGAGTTCCTCCAGCTCTACGAGTTGGGCATCGAAGCTGCCAACGGAGACGAGAAGGTCATGGCGAACTGGTTTCCCATGGCGCTCAAGGACGGGGCCCGCACCTGGCTCCTGAACCTGGCTCCAGGCACAATCTCCTCCTGGGAAGAGATGCGCACCCGCTTCATCGCCAACTTCCAAGGTACTCGCGACCGGCCCCCCTCCGTGAGCAACATGCGCCGCATCAAGCAACAACCCGGGGAGACCCTGCAGAAGTACATCCAGTGCTTCAACAACGCACGCCTCAAGATCCCTAAGGTGACTGAGGAGGCCATCATCTCAGCTTTCTCTGACGGAGTGCGCGACGTCAAGATGAAGGAGGAGCTGGCGATGCATGAAGACCTGTGCACTTCCTTGGAGCTGTTCCACTTGGCAAACAAGTGCGCCAGGGCTGAGGAGGGGCATCTCTCCCTCCTCGAGCTGCCGGCCACAGACCCAGAAGAGAAGAAGCTCAAGGCCAAGGATGTGAAGCGCAAGGGGGCTGCAGTGCTCGCGGCAGAACCAGACACCAAGCGGGGCAGAGATCAGCCCAAACCTCCCAAGGGCAGCCGGTACTGTGTGTACCACGACCTCCACACCCACAACACCAACGAATGCCAAGAACTCCGAGCCGTGCGTGAAGGAAGGATCGGCCGTCGCCCCGACCGCGGTGACCGGGGCTACGGTCGAGGAGGAGGAAGAAACGCAGGACGCTGGGAAGACCATGGGCCGCGCCAAGGGTGGCGCGATCAACCTCGCGAGGATCGCTGGCAAGACCCGCCTCGCGAGAGAGGATGGAGAGATCAGCCTCGCAAGGGAGATTGGAGGGATCAGCCTCGCGAGGATCGCCCGCTAGGCAACGCAGGCCTCCCACCGCTGCCGCCGCAGCCAAGGAGAAACGAGGACCGCCATCAAGACGAGGAGGCTGGGGGCTTCCAGGAGCCACGCGTGATCGCCTGCATCCTGGGCGGAGCTCAAGCCCCAGCCTCTCAGCGCATCTTCAAGCAGTTCGCCCGCGAAGTGAACGTAGTACTCCCCAGACTCGAAGCCACACGCCCTCTCAGGTGGTCGGCGTACGCCATCACGTTCAGCTCAGCAGATCAGCTCAAGTGTGCGGCAACAGTCGGAGTCCTCCCGATGCTTTGTTCCCCAATCATCAGCAACGTGGTGGTCACCAAGACCCTCATCGATGGCGGGGCAGGGCTCAACGTCCTGTCCGTGGAGACGTTCAACAACCTCCAGGTGCCCTACAGCCAGCTTCGGCCAACCAAGCCCTTCTCCGGCATCACTGACGGCTCCACGGTCCCGATTGGGCAGGTCCGCCTCCCTGTCACCTTCGGGGCACGCGACAACTACCGCACCGAGCTCATCGACTTCGACGTCGCTCACATTCGCCTGCCGTACAACGCCATCCTTGGGTACCCAGCGCTGGCCAAGTTCATGGCCGTGACTCACCACGGCTACAACGTCCTCAAGATGCCAGGAAGTGGCGGAGTCATCACGGTGCCCTGTGAAGAGAAGGATGCGGTGTGTTCCCTGGAACGAGCCTTTCAGGCCGCATCACTGGAAGACCCGGATCGCGGAAGCAGGAGGCTTCCCGAGACCGCCCCCAGGAAGAAGAAGACATCATCCAGCCCGGCCCCTCAGGAGGCAGGCCCCTCAGGGCCCGCGCCTGCCCAGGGGGAGCCTCCCTCCATCGCTTAGGAAAGCGCACCCGGCGCCCTCCTCAGGCAGAGCTCGGGGGCTCTCCCCTGGAGGGCCACCGACCTAGCCAGAGTCACGAGGGAGGCGCTTGGGCACCACATGGAGGCATGTTTTGAAGCACGTTTCCCTCAAGAAGGAGCAAGGCAAGGAGATCCAGACCCACAGGAGTTCGTCAGCAAGGCCATTCAAGAGCTACAGGAGTCAAGAGTCATGAGAGGCGCCCGCCGCCTACCAGTAGTGGCCCCCCG
Source organism: Triticum urartu (assembly GCF_003073215.2). Lineage (NCBI taxonomy): Eukaryota > Viridiplantae > Streptophyta > Magnoliopsida > Poales > Poaceae > Triticum > Triticum urartu. Next base: position 521,093,426 of record NC_053025.1, read on the forward strand.
TCCAGGCAAGGATGGTGGGCTGCGCGTCTGCATCGACATACCAGGGCTCAACCGAGTCGTCTCTCTGGGGCGCCTCTGGCCCTCGCGAGTGGGGCGCTGCGGAGGTCCACCCCACAGCTACGTTCGCATGCCTTATGGCTTGCCGAACGCGGCTGACGTGTACCAGCGCCTCATGAGGGGCATCACAGAGGCACGAGAGGCCAGGCGGTCCGCAGCCCTGGCAGAGATGGAGATGGCCCGCGACGAGCCGCCAGCGCCTCTGGAGCCTCCTGAGGCCCCTGGGCCTGGGGGCTCGTGAGGATCGGCTCCCGCAGCCCCCCGAGCCTGCTACACCAACACCCCTTCGTCCTCAACATCATCAGGTGACATCTTTCGAGTTTTACTTCCAGCTGGGAGCGCCCCCAGGGCTGCATTATTCCTAGGCCGCGTGGGTCCGTCCCTGCGGCGTGTATCCCTTTTATTTCGCGTCGATTCGCTTACCTTGCTGGGGGCGCCCCTCAGGCTGCATGATCCCCAAGCCGCTCGGGCCAAGCCCAGTGGCATGTATCCCATTTGCGTTTATTTCCGAATATGCGTTAGACCCACCATGCTTGATTATTTGATGCTGGTCTGCGGCACCTCTTCTCCTCCATGCCGACTACTTGCACATTAAAGGGGGGGCACCTGAGCATCGCGACTCAGGGCTCTTACTGGCTCTCCAGCCCTCACCCTCTGGCCTTGTCCATGGCATCACGACCTGGCATACCAGCGACGACTGAGACCAGCTCGAGGGCCGGGACCCGAGGACATAGAGTGCCGACATCTAACCAAATTTGCAGGGACACATCACAAGATAAGGCCCAGTGCCAGGCGCAACCCGCCTAGAGGTAGGGCCCCGTGAGTCCCGTGCTGGCTCACGGGTGCCCAGATACACCTCTCCAGGGCCTACCGTGCCAGCCACGTGTCAGGGCGGGGCTATACATGCCCCGGGGGCTCCTCCCGGAGGGGGCCCCCCTCCCACGTACCAGTGGAAGCACCATGCTCCGCGCTGGCTGACGACACTGCCAAGGAGCGGCTATGCCCGTACACATACGGTAGCACTACGCTCCGCGCTGGTGATAAACAACTGAGGGTTGCCCCCGGGCCGCATCAACCTCAGGGAGCCCAGAGCTCAGTGTCTAGCCTCATCGTAATGCCTCCCCTCGGGAGTGCCGCGCGAGGGGGCTGGGCACGGGGGCTGCACCTGGGTCACACCCAGATGCACGCCGCCCGGCCAGGTCCCCCGGGCCTGGTTCGTCGTGCGTCTCTCCCCGAGCGGAGCCAAGGTACAAAGGCCGTTTGAGCGTCAAGGGGGACTCCTGAGCATCGCGACTCAGGAGCCTAACTGGTCACGTAGCCCCTCACTCCGTGGCCCCGTCCTGGTTTCCGGTCGGGACCATCGCTGGGTGAGGCACGCGCGCGGCCGGGCCCTGCAGATGTAGAACAGTGGATCCACCCGCATCACACCTCCCTACTTGCTGTTCGTGCGCCAAGGGGGACTCCTGAGCATCGCGACTCAGGAGCCTAACTTGTCACGTAGCCCCTCACTCCTTGGTCCCGTCCTGGTTTCCGGTCGGGACTATTGCTGGGTGAGGTACGCGCGGGGCCAGGCTCTGCCGGCGTAGAACGTAAGCAAGTAGGAAGGAAAAGCGCTAATTTCAAGGAATTCAAAAGCAAATATTACAGTCCACACTGTTATTTCAATGCCAAACGCAAGTTTAAATGCCTCCCCGAGGCATGATACGTGTGCAGGAATTAAAAGCAGGACAGGAGGCCACAACGGAGTCACTTGTCGGCGGTGGAGCAGCGCGGAGTGGGTTCGCCTCATGGAGCAGTGGGGTCGGCAGCGCCTTGCTTCGGCTTGGTGCTGAAGGCCCGGAACTTCCCCAGAGAGCCTCCGCATGACCCTTCACGGCCTCGGCAGCGGCAGCGGCACGCTCGCCGCTTACTGGCTCCAGCAGGCTGTCGAGGTCGACGCCGGATCGCGAAGGTAGATGTGGGTGAGGACCCGCGTCAGCGCTACGAAGACAGGACACGCGCCTCGGCCTCGGCCGTGGGGCCAAGGCCAAGGGCGACATCTTCAAGAGCACGAACCAGGAAGGGAAGCAGCTTGGCGGGGCCGTCCTCGGCGCCAGCCAGCGGGCTCTCCAGGCCGCTGTCGTAAAGCGTCCTCAGCGAGGAGCGAGCCTCGCCTCCATCTCCGTGAAGGCCACGCGGTCCTCGGCAAGAACCAGGCCTTGTCGTCCAGCTCGGCCTTCCTTCGCCCCCAACTCCTGCTCCAGCGCGCCTAGGCGGTCGCGGCGCTTCCTGAGCTTGACCTCCCTCTCCTTGACGGCCGCCTCGCGAGCCTTCACGCCTTCTTCCTGCTCTTGGCGAAGGCGGACCTCTTTCGCGAGCTGGTCCCGCAGGCCTTGCAGCTCGTCCTCCAGCCTTGCAGCGACCACGGACGTCGACCACCTCCCCCAGGGCTGCGTCACGAGCAGCCTTCGCCTCAAGGACGGCCTGCTCTCTCCTCATCGCAAGCCGTCGAGGCCTGGACCAGCGCCGCCCGAATCGAAGCGTCGGAGCGAATCCATCCTGAAGCCAGCTCCAAGCGCCCGGCCACCAAGCGAGGGTCGGCGCCAAGAAGATCCTGCCGCAGCCGGTCCAGCTCAGCAGCACGATCCAGAACGGCAGGAGGAGTCGGAGAAGACAGCAGTCGGTGGAGTAGAAGGAGAAGGCGGCAGCGCGGCCACAGCATCCTGAGGCGGAGTCTGCTGCGCCCCAACGGCTGTAGTGGCGGCAGCAGGCAAAGGCACCTCGGGAGTCACTTGGGCCATGGGGGCTGAGCTCGCCCCGCCGGCTCAGCCAGGCCTCGCGAGGACGACCGGGCAGGAGAAGCCGTGCGTCGCGGTCACCTCCTTCGCGGGCAGAGGCGCTGCCACAGATGGAACCTCAGGAGCTCCCTTCGGCTTCTTTGCTGCGGGCGCCAGCCTATCCAAGAGATGTCGACGTCAAGCCTTAGTAAGCAGAACAAGAAATAAAGACAAGAATCAAGCGCTTACGGGTCGTCGCCAGTGAGCTCAGGGCCTCCGGCCAAATTTGAAGCCGAAAGCCGGCTAGAAGGGTCAACCTCGGGAAGCTTGGAAGCGGAAGGTGCGTCTGCGGTCCGCCTCGGGGCCGGGGCAGACCCGCGAGAGATCAGCCCGGTCATGTCCTTCTTCGGGATCGGGGGCAAGCTCCCGCCGCCCTGCTCGTCATCATCCTCGTCGTCATCGCTCGGAGAGAGGCGGAGAGCGCGGGACCTGCGCCGGGGGAGGGGAGCCCTCGACTCTCCGTCAGTCGCTTCGGAGTCAAGCCCTTTTTCCCGCTCCCCTCCTTCCTCCTCTTCGCTGGAGTCGTCGGAGGACACGTCCACCGATTCCCCGGGAGTTTCCATGGGCACGAGCCCGTCCCCGTTGAAGACGGGCATGGACTCCACTACCTGCTACCAGTCGTCGCGGAGGAACAAGGGCGTAGGAGCGCCCTCCAACCTCGCCACATCGCCCCCGACCAGAGATTGGAGGACCGCAGCCAGATCATCGTCGGCCAAGGCCGCGGGGCTCGGATGGGGCCTCCACATCGGAAGTGAGTACTGCCGAAGCGGAGCCAGCTGGTGCTCCAGGAATTCCCTCAGCAGCGACGAGCCGGTCAGCTTCGCCGCCGCCATGTTGGCCGGCCTCATATCCGCGTCCATCTTCTCCAACACCAGCTTCGCGTGGGGGTCCGCGAGCTCCGCTCGACCCCAATCGCTGGAGCTCGTGGGTTGCTCTGTGGGCAAGATCAGCCGAGGGTGGATGCGCCCAGCATCTGCCAAGACCCACTTGCTCCTGAAGCCCTTAATCCTTTTCCCGGGGTTCGAAATGGCAATGGCACCACCGTACGCGATGAAGCTCGCGCACGCGGAAGCAGGACCGCGAGAGGCCCGGAGGTAGAAGTAGTGGTGCAGCAAGGCCACTGAGGGCTGCACCCCTACGTGAGCCTCGCAGTAATAGGCGAACATTGCTAGGAGAAGGACAGAGTTGGGGTGGAGATGCAGAGCCTGTAGCTTATAATGGCGGAGGACAGAGAAGAAGAACTCGGAGAAGGGAGGCACCAGGCCAGCAGCAATGGCGCTTACAAAGAACGGATAGAAGGTGCTCCCTTGGCCCTCAGGGGTGGCGGAGCCGGCCTTGAACACCTTCGCCCCGTCGATGCCCTGCGCCGCCGCCATCCGGTGCAACCGGGCGAGGCTCGCCTCCGACACGTTCGGCGAGTCCAGGGCAGATGAGTACCAAGGTCCGGCCGGGGACTGACGAGGCGCCATGGCTTCCTAGGTCACGCGGTTGGAGTAGATCTGGAAATTTTGGAGGAAGGAAGGAGAGGCGCAAGAAAGGGGATCTGAGCAGCAACCGAAGAAAGCAAAAAAAAAGCAAAGCCTAGGCAGATGCCGCTCCCTTATCAACTCGCGCGGTTGCTGAGGCGCCCACATCCAGTCAACCGCCACACGGCGCCCAAGGCCGCAGGCTATTAGGGCCCGCGCCGCTTCGCTCTTGCCCTTTCGCCTCCCTGCACAGCCAAGTCCGGCCCCCTTGGGCCTGGGGGCTACTGTCGGCGTTCTGGGAATGGGGTCCCCAGACTTGCCTGCCTGCGGCCTGCGGCGTGGCTCAAAAGGGGGCCCAGCGCGGCCTGTCTTCATCAACACAGACCTAAGACCCTCGCAAGGGGCCAAGCCTTGTGGGGCGGACGACACGGAGCTTCCTCAGGCACGGCCTCACCAGGCTGGCTCGCGAGGAGGCGGAGAGATCAAGGGGGTACCTCACGAGGTGCCCGTGACGCAAGCCAATGACGACCAAGGGCTGCCAGGCGGGCGCCAGCCCGCCGCAGTGTCCTCCTTTCCTCTTTGGTGCAAAGGGGCAAGCGCAGGTCCGCGGAGTACCGAGCATCAAGGCAAAGGTTGCCATTTCGGTGCAACAAAGACCAAGACCAGGAGACTGCAAGACGGAGGTCATCGTGGAGCCCAAGACGGCGTCACCACAGAGCTTTGTGCAGGCGAGGACCAACTTTAGTCAGGATAAGTGTACCAGATGTTCCCCTTCAAAATGGCCAATTGTTGGCGCCCTTCCCGCTCAATATTTGGGAAGAGGCCCAGGGCCATTGCCTATAAATAGGACCAGCCACCCCAGGGAGAGGGGGTTCGGTCAGGTTCGAGAATCGAGATCGAGGATCAGGGATCGGATCGAAATCAGAGAGAGAGAAGGGTGACTGAACTCCTCCTAGCAGTTCATCCCCCAGCCAAGAACAGACCCTCGCGAGGCTGTTCTTCCTTGTATTGTTCATCATCATCAGCCCAAGAGGCAATCCACCACACCACACACTGGAGTAGGGTATTACACCACAACGGTGGCCCGAACCAGTATAAACCCTGTGTCTCTTGTGTTGTTCTTTCCATAGCTTAGATCTTAGCGAGGCGGAGGGGTGCAGGTAGGTAGGAGGCGAAATCTCCGCGCGCACCCCAGTGTTCGAACCTCAAGGGTCTGCCGGAACCCGAAATCCAACACTTAGTACTATCAGAGTCGGCATATTTAACTAGAGCTGCCATCAGTTCCCCCATGTCATTGCAGTGGCGCTTGAGTCACCCTAACTGCTGTTTAAGAGGCAAAAACGGCAATTTTTCTCCAACATTAGGACCGCTAAGCCGGCATTAATGTTATCCGACGAGTGCAAGTTGGCTTTGACCCGGCGCACACAATGAGTCGTTGATTCACCCTCTTCTTGAGCACAGGCATCCAAATCCACAATTGACATGTGCTGTTTGCACGTATCTTTGAAATTCTGGATGAACCGGGCCATTAACTCGGCCCACGACCCACTGGAATTGGCATGAAGTCCCTTTAACCAAGTACGGGCCGTCCCATCCAGCATCATGGTGAAGTATTTGGCACATGCAACATCACTAACTTCCTGCAGCTCCATGGCCATCTCATAACTCTCAATCCACGCCTCGGGGGGTAAGTCGGTTGTGTAGTTGGGTACCTTACGAGGTCCTTTGAAATCGTTGGGCAGACGCTCATTACGCAGAGCTGGCACTAAACATGGTACACCTGTGCTTCTAGTGGTCGCGCCTGCCTCCACCGAAGTTGACGGATAAACAGGAGATGGTTGATGAGCCGCGTACTGAGACGCTAGCTCAGCCTCCTGACGTGCTCTATCCTGCTCCATAAGGGCGTGAGTATTACATGGTATGTCATGTCCACATGGCGGGTTACGACGCTGCTCACTGCTTTACACTGCCGGGGAGTCCATGTGTTTACTATAACTCCGGCTTGGGCGAGCGGTTGAATGGATCCTCTCACGGCTGTAAGAATAAGCCTCCTGCTGCACCAATGTTGTCTGAAGAAGCTCTCTAGCCCTCCGTGTTTCCACCGCAGTCGGAGATTCGCCTTCAATTGGGAGAGCCACCAATCGCGATGCCGCAGCAATCATGTTATCCAACGGGTTAAAATAATAACCCGATGGCGTTGGCACATGTTGTGGTGGGATATTATTCTAACGAGGCAGGTCCGTCGTGCGTGGTTGAACTGGTGCTCTAGTCCCAGGTGTAGCTACTGCCTGGTTTACCCCTGGCGGGTCATTGGTCCCTGCACCAGGTGTGTTGAAGAGGTTCCTTGCCTCGTAAACTGGGGGCAGACGACTTCGGTGCCTTCTCCTCAAGATGTCGTTTGAAGCGTTCTGATCCAAAGAGAGCCGGATGGAATCATCCTGGATCCGTTGTGCATGAGCATGTTGGGCGGCTCGTTTCGCAGTCATCCTTGCGTCCTCAGCTATCAAATCTTCCTTGGCCTGAGCTATCTCATCCCGTAGCTTTGCAACTTCCGTGTTATGCTGAGTTTGATTTGCCGGGTTAACTTTTGCTATCAACAATGTTGTCAAAGTGTCCAACAAGTCGTACATGACCTGAGCTGGTGGGCGCACACGGCCTCCTGCCCTGGCCGTCGTCACCGTTGCTGACCTGGAAACCATTGCCGCTGCAGTCAAAGAATTCTGCACTGATTAGGTACTGGCAATGAAGATCGCAACCCGGTTCGGCGGCTCATAGGGGTCCGGAATAGTGTCACCATCGGAACAGCCCCCAAGCCCGCTATCTTGCAGTTGATACAATGAAGTAGTCTCTCCTATGGACGACTCACCAATAGAATAGATGGCCATCTCACCACCAGACACGGATCCTTCCTCAAATTCCGCCCCATGGATGAATCCAGCGAAGGCGTGCTTCACGGCGGTTTGAACCCGGGCAGGTCGTACATGCTAGCTGTCAGGACCCCGATTCTAAGTCACACCGATCTAGCCTGTAACACCTCATATCACTTTGCGGCCTCACGCACGGTATTCCCACGGGTGTCGCCTTACCATGGCCCGGGACCGTTTGCGCCTTTTGGCTCACGTATATGATAGTGTCGCTAGCATCCATATGACAGAGAACCCGGGCCGACATGACTAGTCGTGAACCCAAAGTGGCACTAACTTAGGGACATGCATACATGAATCAACATCGAGCATGTCGGTCAGCAGCGTGTGAATCCGGGCTGTAGCACTGGGCTAACAGGACTCCGGGAACCCGGGCTGTAGCAGGCTAGGCAGGACTCCGGATGTCACCGCGTGACATTTCCCCGAAGGGACAGACACAGGAACGAAGTGAATCACATGCCGGCCAGTCAAGTGTTCCGGAGCAGTAGTGCTGGGCTAGCAGGACTCCGGTGAACCGGGCTGTAGCGGACTACTATGGCTCATGGAAGCACAAGACTACATTTCCCCATAAGAGAGGCTACCAAGGATAAATAACTAGGTTGTCGGATCCCACACATACCAAGCATTTCAATCATACACACAATATGCTCGATGTGTAAATACAACATGGCATCACAACATAACTCTACGACTCAAGTATTTATTCATTAGGCTCCGAGGAGCGAGATATTACAAACATGGGTCTCATGACCCAACATTCAGAGCATACAAGTCAAAGCACATGAGGAAGATTAACATGTCTGAGTACAGACTTCTGCAAATGAAAAGGCTGAGAAGCCTGACTATCTACCAGATCCTGCCGAGGCACAAGATCGTAGCTGAGGTATCAAGCTAACCATCGAAGTCCACATGGAACTACTAGCGAGACTGACGTCTCTCTACAAAACATAAAATAGGCAAACGTGAGTACAAATGTACTCAGCAAGACTTATATCAGAACTAGCTACATATGCATTGGTATCAACAAAGGGGGTGGTGGTGTTTAACTGCAGCAAGCGAGCTTTGACTCAGTGGCTAACCTGAACTACGACTGCAAGTAACTCTTTTGAGGTGGCGCACACGAGTCCACATATTCACCATATCAATACACCACTATGGATCCGCTCCCGTCTCCCTACGAGAACGCCATCCATAGCATTCACGCTTATCTTGCGCATTTTAGAGTATCCACTTTCACTTGTCTATGAACTATACAAGGGGTCCAAGTTTCCATATCCGAGGAATCCGGCTATCGAATAGATAATGATAACCCTGCAGGGGTGTACTTCTTCACACATCGCTCTCGCCACTTACCACCATGTACATCGTGTATCTCGGCAACCTTCAAGCGGAAGCCTGGCGAGGGAGTCGGCCACGACCTGACTAACCAACAAGTCTCTAGTCCAGGTTTATCGCCTATTCGGGTTCCATCCGCAAGGAGATCCGGCCGGGGTGTCGCTCACGGCCCCAAACGATGTGAGCAGGGTTCCCAAGCCCACCATCCGGGTGCCACTTGGTACACCGTGCCACTGTGCCTAGTCTGTCCCAAGCCCACCTGTATACCGGGTGCCACTTGGTAGACTACTAACACTACCTACAAACACCAGAAACTAGTTGCAACTCCTGGACAGAGATCGAGTTGATTAATAAGTCGAGAGGGGCCGAGTTACCGGAACCCAATGTGTGGTAGTAACTGTTCATGGATCACAAACACAGAACTCAGTTCCTGAGGACGGCTGCAATGAGACAACCCACCATGTACTCCTACATGGCCTCTCACCGCTACCTTTACCAAATCGTGTTCACACACTTAGCTCACACACAGTAGGACATGTTCATCACCATTCCAATTCATCCCGATGAATCAGACCTGACTCAACTCTAAGCAGTAGCAGGCATGACAAACAAGCATGAATGAGTAGGCACATCAGGGCTCAAACAACTCCTACTCATGCTAGTGGGTTTCATCTATTTACTGTGGCAATGACAGGTCATGCAGAGGAAAGGGGTTCAACTACCGCAGCATGTAACAGTTGAAATCGTTGTTGTCCTAATGTAGTAAAAGAGAGCAGGAGCGAGAGAGTGAGATTGTATCGGAATGAACAAGGGGGTTTTGCTTTCCTGGCACTTCTGAAGATATCATTGGGTCTTCATCAGTGTCAATGATCATAGCATCGGTACAACGTCTATCGAGAGGGGACAACCACCGGCAACAGAGAAGGAACACAATCAATGCAATTCGCAACATGATGCATGATAATGACATGGCAATATGTTGTTGATTGAGCTAATGCAACTAGCAACACAATTAAATGAAGTTGGTTTGAACCCAAAGTTCAGATTCAAACTCCACATGTGGTTATTTAAATACCACTCATTTGATTTGTCCTAAATAGTGGCCTTAGTTGTTCTAACATGCATGAAAATGGTACAGATGGATTCCTTGAATTTTTTTGATAATTTTTCATATATAATTTATTTCATTTGGAGTTACGGTTGAATTTCTATGATTTTTAGAAGTTTTGCTAATTTTCTGGAATTTTCTGAATTATTTTAAATCAGCTAAATTCCAGAATGCATTACTGCGTCAGCCTGCGATAGGGTGACATCAGCAGGTCAACACGGTCAGCCATGGTCAAACCTGGCGCGCGAGACCCACATGTCAGTGTCATAGTGGCTAAACTAGTTAACTAAACTGCCCGGGTTTAATTAACATGCGGGGCCCACTGTCAGTGGCACGGGTCGGTGATTAGTGGCTAATTAAGCCAGCCACGTCAGCACAACCGGGAAGAGGCCGCCGGCGACCATCCCGCGCGGCGGAGACACGCCGGAATCGCGTGCGGCGTCGGCTGGACGTGCCGAGGGGATGTGCGAGGAGCTCCTGCTCGTCGCATCCATTGGACCGGACGAGAGGCTGCGGGGTGGCCGGGAGCAGCGTCGGCGGCGAGCGAGGCGGTGGCCGGAGCACCTCCGGCGAGCGGCAAGCGCTACACGAGCGAGCGTCGATGCCAGTTAGGTAACCCACTGGGAGCTTCCCTGAGCAGGGTGCGCGCGCCTGACACGAGATGCCGGTGGCCTATTGGCCATGGCCGGTGGACACGGGTCCTCTCGGGTCCGGTGCTAGGCTGGCTAGAGGAGGGGATTGACGCAGGGGAGAGGGGGAAAACGCTCGGGGGCTCACAAGCGGTGCCGTAGGGATGGCCAGCGTGCTCGGGAAGCCCTGTGGACGACGAATCGGCGACGATCTCCGGTGCCCGAAGGTGAACACGATGATGTCGGCGACGTTTTTCGGGGCTTCGCGTCGGGTACGCTGGTGAGGAGGAAGAGAGGAACGAGGCAGAGCTTGTGGGCAGCTTCAGGGGGCATATAAGAGGTGGTGGCCATGGCTATGGCGAGCGGCGGCGGTGAACACGCTCGGTGGTGCTGCGGGACAGAGCAGAGGAGGGGGGGGTCCAGGGAGAGAGCGAGGGGGGTGAGAGGGAGTGCGTTGCATCGCGGAGGGAGTCTAGGGCGACGAGGGGGCAGCCAAGCAGGCAGCTGCCGGCGTGGCACGCCATGGCGCCGTGGCTGTCTTCTCCTCTGCATTCTGGTAGGAGGAAGAAGACGCCCCTGCCCTCGGTGGGCCGGCCAGGTGGATGGGCTGCCAGGTGGGTTGGGCCTCTGCTACAAGAGCAGGCCACGTGAGGTAAGCCTAGGTTAGTTTCATTTCTCTCTGTTTTATATTTTCTGTTTTGTTTTCTTTATTTATTTCTTTTGCCACTGTTTTCAAATAGAACAAATCCAAACCAGCGACAAAATTCCTCTGAATATTTTTATGTTTCTTAATGGACTTTTCCAAAAGTACATAAAATGTTTCAGGGTATTTGGAAATATATTCTATACAAGTTATGAATATAATTCCAAATGCAAATAAAATAATGATTTAAATTCAGTGCCCAAAATATTCCTCAAAAATGCTCATTATTTTTGGTTTGGTGCAAAAACCTTTGCCAAATATAACCAACATTATTTAAGGCCATTTTGGAAACACTGAATGCAGTTCCCAGGGTTCTTTGCCCTGCTTTTAATTAAAGTTTTGAGGCTTCAACAATCCTCAATTCAAGTTTTAGAAATTTAAATATGATGCCTGGATGAAGATGCAACTATTTACCAACAATATTCTAGGGCTGTGACAACTCAGCCCCACTAGACAAGAATCTCGTCCCGAGATTCAAGACGTGAGGTAAGAGGAAAGAGGGGACACAAAGCTAACACGATATTCATGATCCAATTGTCCTTCTCAAAGATATTGAATCATTGCTTCAAGTTGATCTTATCGTCTTTGATTTCGAGATCTTCATCCAACATGATGACGACAGAGAGAAACTCTACAGGAATCGATCTCCTCGAAGATCGAACAACTGACGATTAGCTCATGGAATGAGACATAGCAATATCTCTCGAGTTGAGACGCAAAACACACATCTGTAGCAATGGAAACAGGAAGATGACAAGGGTTCAATTTGGTAGGCAACAATTCCATGTAGTGGTAAGATGGTGCATGGTTCCAAAGTAGCGAGGGGATAATTGCCATGATTCCATAAGGGAGCACCTTAGGGAAGGTGACTCGTAGAACTATTCCCTTAAGTGGCAAAAAGAATTACTTTTGATACGAAGATCATTGAAACTCTTCATACCAGCCTGAGGCAATTCTTAATGGATCGTTTGAAGGAGTTCGAAAGAATGACATACTCGGGCTAGGTGGACGATGTGGATTAGCTTGTTGAAGACAACGTAATGGATGATTTTTCTTATCATCAGAGATGGATGGGACCCACGGTAGGACCACTTTGAAGAATATCCTAATCAGTAATTACTGAGAAGGGTAGTTCATAGTAGGATGACACAATGGCGGTGCAAGCTAGGAACAAAATGCAAATGTTGGGGATTTTTCCAACCATCATATCTGCCTGAGATTCAGATCTGGTTGGTGTCAGGATATTCCAGACTCATCAAGTCTAGAGAGAAAAATGAAAGTTTGCAACACAAGTCGACGAGATGACGTTGCAGGATTCTCGGGAAATGGACTATGGTGGTAAGCTCCAAAACATGAGTTGGTTCTGCTACAAACATGTGAACATGCTGTCCCAGACAAGCATGACCACGTAGTAGTCTTACAATGAAACACTACCGAGTTCAGGTGGGGAACCATCATTGCGGATAACGAAGTCCTTGATTAAGCCCGGGTTAGCTCTTAAAAAGGAACTTCTTCTCCTTGAACAAATCAATCAGTGGCTTGGTGTGCTAGGAACACATATGGAGTGGAGGTAATTAATCTACCAAACCATAGAATACTTCGCACATATGCATGAATGATTTGGGATGATTCCAAGGGAAACAAAACAATCCTTTCTCAAATTCATGGCGGCAACTTACACCTAATGCACGTGAACTTAGAGAAAGTCACTTCTTTCACCCAAACATATACCTCATGAGCTGAACACGAAGGCAATGCTTGCAAAAGTTCCAAAACTAGCTCAATGTTCAACATGAATCATGGAGGAGACAAGATGCTGTTGATGGGCTCAACAGCAACTCATCAGAATTTCCATATCACTGGAATTCCACCATTATGTGAACAATGTGATAGTATTGGTCAGACCAAAGGATGTAATGGTGTATGCTCGAGGAACAACCAGGAGTAAGACAACATTATGAATATCGTTGGCTCTAACTTGATTTGACGATAGCCCACACTCAAATCAAGGTTTGGTCAAGATGATAGATTCAACAACCGATCACGAGGAACAATCGATGAAGGTATCATCTCTCGTCAACACACACACAAGATATCCCCTTTGGAGTGAACTAAGTGGATTAAGCTTTTTTCTTCCAACTCTCCAAGTTGTTATTTAGCTTGACCAACTAGCTCAGGGGTATCCAACACAGATTCTTGGAGAAGGAGTGGTTTACAAGAAACCAACTTGATCACGAACTCAACATAGCGGTCAGGTGACAACCTGGTAACACTTCCGAGAAGATATTCGGAAATTCATGAACCACCGATATGTTACTAAGTTCGAGAACAATCTTGCTTTGCGAGGCAAGACGATGTGACCAATAGAGCAAGGGTTTGACACAATCCTAACTCACTGATCGAATAGTGCACCAGAAATAAGGACAAGGTAGCACGATCAATCCTAGAATAGTGATTCGATAACCAACACGCTAAGAATGATATAATGTCCATAACTACCAAGCAACACAGTTGCTAGGAGTATTGATTTCACACATCATGGTTCACTCGTCGTCATTCCGGTTACAACAACACGGAACCGAGGAATGAATAATGATGGAGAGAAGTATCACTGCGTCAAGAGTTCATAGGAGGCGGTGCAATTCTCATAACATTCCTGACATAAAGATGGTAACACTCCAAGGTAGAACAAAGCAAAAGCTGGATTGGCATTTTGATCTACGAAATACAACTACTTTGACCCAATCCTGGATATGGATGAGGTACTGGAGTTTTGTTTCTCCTAGTCATTCTGAACCAGAACGGCTTGATGGACCACAAGAATAATAGCCATCGATGAACAAATGCTCACATACTCTTGACTATCAACTGATAGATGAAGGTTGGAATATAACTGAAGGGGGACAACTCAAAGGAACATATAACTTTCTGAGTTGTGGATGCATAGATTAGTATGTCGAACAAGTTCAACATATTTCTTTCGGATAACCCATGCAGAAAGGTAGAACTTTCAGAGTCACAATTTAGAATGGAGAACTCCTCAAGAGAACTTTGGTTGTGATCTTTTGGTTCAAAAGAACTTCTGCCATAAGCAGTTCATGGTATTTGGAAGAAGGAAATACCACGGACCTCGAGGACTATCACAAAGGTTACTAATATTCTAAAGAAACTAACAAACACTATCAACAAGAGGTAAGTAGAGTGGAACTTGGGCTCAAAAACCCAGAAATATAATGCCTACTACTAAATGGCATCACTGGATGCTTTCAAGAATGATGGCCAGAATCATCACACGGGGAACACAAAACATAGCTAGATTACTAGGTAATCTTCTGAGACACCTAGGATCATAATAATAACTCCAACATGTATGTCGAGGCAATAAATTACCTCAACGCATCGGATAGTATGGTTAGACTGGCCCAAAAGACATCGAACACAGGAGAAAGGGATTTGCAAATGCATCAGATTGTTTAGAAACCTGGGATGACTCGGACAGCATAATGGCTGTAAATGCTCAAAAAGATTTGAGACATCCTGCGAAATGGTGGCATAACCACTCAATATCACAATATCAAGGTTCTGAGGCCAGCTATGAACATATGGAAGTAGTAGGAGCTGAACTGAGGCTTAAACCCAACAATCCTAGGCAACTACGGTTTAGTAACACATCATCCTGAGAGATAGAAGAGAAGCCTAGTTCTTAACCCCGTAGAAAATATAAGATGATTCAGATCAGAAGGTCATGAGGATAAGGAGTAAAAAGAGCCTTACGTTCCCTTCCACAATCAATTCCCTTATATAACTAAAGCATTTCTAGACTCAACTTCGACCAGCTTGGCTTGGTAATCCTACAGGCAGTCAGGCTCTGATACCAAAACTGTCAGGACCCCGATTCCAAGTCACATCGATCTAGCATGTAACACCTCATATCGCTTTGCAGCCTCACGCACGGTATTCCCACGGGTGTCGCCTTACTATGGCCCGGGACCGTTTGCGTCTTTTGGCTCACGTATATGATAGTGTCGCTAGCATCCATATGACAGAGAACCCGGGCCGACATGGCTAGTCGTGAACCCAAAGCGGCACCAACCTATGGGGACATGCATACATGTATCACATCAAGCATGTTGGTCAGCAGCATGTGAATCCGGGCTGTAGCACTGGGCTACCAGGACTCCGGGAACCCGGGCTGTAGCAGGCTAGGCAGGACTCCGGATGTCACCGCGTGACATTTCCCCGAAGGGACAGACACATGAATGAAGTGAAACACATGCCGGCCAGTCAAGTGTCCTGAGCAGTAGTGCTGGGCTAGCAGGACTCCGGTGAACCAGGCTGTAGCGGACTACTATGGCTCATGGAAGCACAAGACTACATTTCCCCATAAGAGAGGCTACCAAGGATAAACAACTAGGTTGTCGGATCCCACACATACCAAGCATTTCAATCATACACACAATATGCTCGATATGTGTAAATACAACATGGCATCACAACATAACTCTACGACTCAAGTATTTATTCATTAGGCTCCGAAGAGCGAGATATTACAAACATGGGTCTCATGACCCAACATTCAGAGCATACAAGTCAAAGCACATGCGAAGCTTAACTTGTCTGAGTACAGACAACAAAAAATGAAGAAGGCTGAGGAGCCTGACTATCTACCAGACCCTCCCAAGGGTACAAGATCGTAGCTGAGGTAACAAGCTAAACGTCGAAGCCCACGTGGAACTACTAGCGAGATTGAAGTCTCTCTGCAAAACATAAAATAAGCAAACGTGAGTACAAATGTACCCACTTACATTAGAACTAACTACATATGCATCGGTATCAACAAAGAGGGTGGTGGAGTTTAACTGCAGCAAGCCAGCTTTGACTCAGTGGCTAACCTGAACTGCGACTGCAAGTAACTCTTTTGAGGTGGCGCACACGAGTCTACAAATTCACCATACCAATACACCACTATGGATCTGCTCCCGTCTCCTTGCGAGAACACCATCCATAGCACTCACGCTTATCTTGCGAGTTTTAGAGTATCCACTTTCACTTGTCTATGAACTATGCAAGGGGTCCAAGTTTCCATATCCGAGGAATCCGGCTATTCGAATAGATAATGATAACCCTGCAGGGGTGTTCTTCTTCACACACGCTCTCGCCACTTATCGCCCTGTACACGTCATGTACCTCGGCAACCTTCAAGCGGAAGCCGGGCGAGGGAGTCGGCCATGACCTGACTAACCAACAAGTCTCTAGTCTAGGTTTATCGCCTATTCGGGTTCCATCCGCAAGGAGATCTGGCCGGGGTGTCGCTCACGGCCCCAAACGATGTGTGCAGGGTTCACAACCCCACCATCCGGGTGCCACTTGGTACACTGTGCCACTGTGCCTAGTCTTTCCCAAGCCCACCTGTATCGGGTGCCACTTGGTAGACTACTAACACTACCTACAAACACCAGAAACTAGTTGCAACTCCTGGACAGAGATCGAGTTGATTAATAAGCTGAGAGGGGCCGAGTTACCGGAACCCAATGTGTGGTAGTAACTGTTCATGGATCACAAACACTGAACTCAGTTCCTGAGGATGGTTTCCACCATGTACTCCTACATGGCCTCTCACCGCTATCTTTACCAAATCGTGTTCACACACTTAGCTCACACACAGTAGGACATGTTTATCACGATTCCAATTCATCCCTGATGAATCAGACCTGACTCAACTCTAAACAGTAGCATGCATGACAACAAGCATGAATGACTAGGCACAACAGGGCTCAAACAACTCCTACTCATGCTAGTGGGTTTCATCTATTTACTGTGTCAATGACAGGTCACGCGGAGGCAAAGGGGTTCAACTACCGCAGCATGTAACAGTTGAATCGGTGTTGTCCTAATGCAGTAAAAGAGAGCAGGAGCGAGAGAGTGGGATTGTATTGGAATGAACAAGGGGGTTTTGCTTGCCTGGCACTTCTGAAGATATTATAGCTCTTCATCGGTGTCATCGATCACGTCGTCGGAACCACGTCTATCGAGAGGGAACAAACACCGGCAACTAAGAAAGAACACAATCAATGTGATGCCACAATATGATGCATGATCATGACATGGCAATATGTTGTGATTTGAGCTTATGCATCTAGCTATGATTTAAATGAAGTTGGTTTAAATACATGATTCAAATTCCAACCCCATATATGATTATTTAAATGCCCTTTATTTGTTTTGTCCAAAACAGAGGACAAACATTGTTCAAACATGCATGAAAATGGTAC
The DNA here is from genome assembly GCF_003073215.2 of Triticum urartu. Classification (NCBI taxonomy): domain Eukaryota; kingdom Viridiplantae; phylum Streptophyta; class Magnoliopsida; order Poales; family Poaceae; genus Triticum; species Triticum urartu. Next base: position 521,110,736 of record NC_053025.1, read on the forward strand.
AGATGGATTCCTTGAATTTTTTTGATAATTTTTCATATATAATTTATTTCATTTGGAGTTACGGTTGATTTTCTATGATTTTTAGAAGTTTGAAGTATTTTCTGAAATTCATAAATCCTTTTCTGATTTATTCTAATTTCCAGAAAATAGTAACAGTGTCAGCATGATGTCAGGATGACATCAGCGGTCAACAAACCCGGTCCTGGTCAAACCTGATCTTGGGGGCCCTCATGTCATAGACTGAGTGTTAAGTGGATATTAAACCGGGGCTAAATATCTGCGGGGCCGGCGTGTCAGTGACTGTGTTGGGGGGGGGCTAATTAAGCACATGCTTAACTCTAAACTAATGACGCCATGTCATCTAAACGGCGATTAGTCGCTGGTGCTAAGCGAGACGCAGCGGCGCTCCCCGTCCGGCCATCTCCGGCGACGAGAGCAAGCGTGGCTGGGCTCTACGTACTCAGGGCGACGCGACGCGTCGAGTGGTGGATGCGGCAGGTGCGGAGGCTGGCTTTAGCGGCGGCGACGGCGAGCTTTGGCGGAGGCCGGAGCTCGGGTTCAGTCGCGCGCGAGGCTGCGGCGCGTTAGCCAGAGCGCAGAGGGGCGCATCAGGATCCTGGGGACCCGACGAGCACGCGGGAGCTACTGGAGCGAGCGGAAGAGCTCCGGGGCGCGAGGTTTGTCAGCCATGGCGATGGCCGGAGCTCGGTGCTTGCGGGGACGACGGCTACGGCGCGGGAACGAGCAGGAGAGGAGGGGGAAAACGAAGGAGTCCTCACAGCGAAGTCGTTGAGCATCTCAGACGGCTTGGGACGGCTTGGAGACGGTGAATCGGTGCCGGCGATCTTCGGTGCCCGTCGGTGAAGACGATGATGATGGCGTTACTGTAGGGCTCCCAGCGTCGTGTGCGTTGACGGAGACGACGTACGCGACAAGTGCGGAGCTTCCAGACAAGTGGGGAGGCGAGGGGAGGCCACTAGGCACGGCGGCGGTGAGCTGCGCGCTGCGGGTGTGCTCGGGCGGCTGCGGAGAGAGAGCCAGAGCGGTGGGGAGAGGCCAGAGAGGCGGGGGAGTGGGCGAGGGGGTGCTGGGCGTCTCTCGGCGCGGACTAGGACGAAGGAGCGGCCTCCAGCGCGAAGCAGGAGGTGGAGGGCTCCGCGGGTGCGTGCGCGTGTTCGCTCCTGCCTACTGGCAGGAGGAAGACGACGAGCGAGGAGGTAAGTGGGCTGGGTCGGCCTCTCTCCTGGGCCAGGTGGGTAGGCTGCTCAGGTGAGCTCCTGTTTCCTTTTTGTTTCTGCTGTTTTTATTATTATTTAATCTTTTGCCACTGTTTCAAAATTCAAAATGAATTCAAAACAGTGCCAAAACACTCTGAAATATTTTATGTTACCTCTCTGGACTATTCCAAAAGTACATAAAACATTTCAAAGCATTTGAAAATATATTCATTATATATTATGAATATATCCCCAAATTCAAATAGATTATTGATTTAAATTCAGAGACCAAATAATTCCTTAAAAATGTTCCAGAATTTTGGTTTGATATATAACTCTTGCCAAAATTCACAAAACTACTTTTAGGGCATTTTGGATTCACAGAATGCTATTTAAAGGGTTCTTGCCCTTCTTTTAAAATAATTTATGAGGCTTTGAATATTCCTCATTTCAATTTCTTGAATTAAACATGATGCATGCTCACTGATGCAACTATTACACTCAGATATTCTAGGGCTGTGACAACTCGCCCCCACTAAACAAGAATCTCATCCCGAGATTCAAGACGTGAGGTAAGAAGACAGAGGGAACACAAAGCTAGCACAATCTTCACGATCCAGGTTGCACTTCATAAGAACGTTGATTCGATCATCACCTTTGCCTTGATGTCTTGCTCTGAGAACTCCATCCAACATGATGATGACAAAAAGAAACTCTATAGGAATCGATCTTCTCAAAAATCAAGCGATACACGATAAGCTCGTGGAATGAGACGTTGATTCATCTCTTGATCTAAGAGACAAACACACATCAAGAGGGATGGAGAGAACAAATGATGGAAGTTCAATTTGGTATGAAACACTCCCACGCTTGAGTAGGATGGTGCATAGGTTTCAAGGTAGCGAGGAGTTGATTACCATGATTCCATAACGGGGCACCTCAGGGGCGACGACTCGTAGAATTATTCCCTTAAGTGTAAAAAAGAATTACTTTTGATTTGGAGATCATTGAAACTCTTTATACCAGCCTAAGGCAATCACAATCGATCATTTGAAGGAGTTCAAAAGAATGACATACTTGGACTAGAAAGGATGATGTGGACTCCCTTGTTGAAGACAACGCAATGGATGATTTTGCTTATCATCGGAAATGGATGGGACCCATGGTAAGTCCACTTTTGAAGATGATCCTGAACAACAACTACTGAGGTGCAAGCTGGGAACAAAATGCAAATGCTGGGAATGATTCTGGTAACTGGGGAAGAACTCAACAGTCGAGAGTGAGTCCACTGTTTGAAAAGGTTATAACATAACCGAGGAAACTGGAAGCAAATCCCAGTTAACGCCAACGGTAAAACCTAGTGCTTGCGCATGCTCTCAAGAACTTGAGCATCTCCATATTCATCAAGGTTTTACCAATATCCATGTCAAGGATCCTGGCAACACAACATACCACCATGATGAATGGTGATGGATGATGCAGATGCAAAGGAAGATAACACTTTCTCAGATTTCACCTTAGCGAGGCCAAGGGAACAAAATCTGGATGATCGACCGAGAGACATATAGCACTCCGCTTCTAATGTTCTCCTTGATGTGCTAGTGTATCCCATTCATAGATATGGTTTGATATATAGAACA